>NC_088420.1:300000-413948 GCF_034236695.1 Oncorhynchus nerka
CTAACCCATCTACATGGCAGGTTGGTACTAACTCTAACCCTAACCAATCTACATGGCAGGTTGGTACTAACCCTAACCCATCTACATGGCAGGTTGGTACTAACCCTAACCCATCTACATGGATGGTTGGTACTAACCCTAACCCTAACCCATCTACATGGCAGGTTAGTACTAACCCTAACCCATCTACATGGCTGGTTAGTACTAACCCTAACCCATCTACATGGCTGGTTAGTACTAACCCTAACCCTAACCCATCTATATGGCAGGTTGGTACTAACCCTAACCCATCTACATGGCAGGTTGGTACTAACCCTAACCCATCTACATGGCTGGTTGGTACTAACCCTATCCCATCTACATGGCCGGTTGGTACTAACCCTAACCCTAACCCATCTACATGGCAGGTTGGTACTAACCCTAACCCATCTACATGGCAGGTTGGTACTAACCCTAACCCATCTACATGGCTGGTTGGTACTAACCCTATCCCATCTACATGGCCGGTTGGTACTAACCTAACCCTAACCCATCTACATGGCAGGTTGGTACTAACCCTAACCCATCTACATGGCAGGTTGGTACTAACCCTAACCCATCTCCATGGATGGTTGGTACTAACCCTAACCCTAACCCATCTACATGGCTGGTTGGTACTAACCCTAACCCATCTACATGGCTGGTTGGTACTAACCCTAACCCATCTACATGGCAGGTTGGTACTAACCCTAACCCATCTATATGGCAGGTTGGTACTAACCCTAACCCATCTACATGACTGGTTGGTCCTAACCCATCTACATGGATGGTTGGTACTAACCCTATCCCTAACCCATCTACATGGCTGGTTGGTACTAACCCTAACCCATCTACATGGATGGTTGGTACTAACCCTAACATATCTACATGGCTGGTTGGTACTAACCCTAACCCTAACCTATCTACATGGATGGTTGGTACTAACCCTAACCCTAACCCATCTACATGGCAGGTTGGTACTAACCCTAACCCATCTACATGGCTGGTTGGTACTAACCCTAACCCATCTACATGGCAGGTTGGTACTAACCCTAACCCATCTACATGGCTGGTTGGTACTAACCCTATCCCATCTACATGGCAGGTTGGTACTAACCCTAACCCATCTACATGGATGGTTGGTACTAACCCTATCCCATCTACATGGCCGGATGGTACTAACCCTAACCCTAACCCATCTACATGGCAGGTTGGTACTAACCCTAACCCATCTACATGGCAGGTTGGTACTAACCCTAACCCATCTACATGGATGGTTGGTACTAACCCTAACCCATCTACATGGCAGGTTGGTACTAACCCTAACCCATCTACATGGCTGGTTGGTACTAACCCTATCCCATCTACATGGCCGGTTGGTACTAACCCTAACCCATCTACATGGCAGGTTGGTACTAACGCTAACCCATCTACATGGATGGTTGGTACTAACCCTAACACATCTACATGGATGGTTGGTACTAACCCTAACCCATCTACATGGCAGGTTGGTACTAACCCTAACCCATCTACATGGCTGGTTGGTACTAACCCTATCCCATCTACATGGTTGGTACTAACCCTAACCATCTACATGGCAGGTTGGTACTAACGCTAACCCATCTACATGGCTGGTTGGTACTAACCCTAACACATCTACATGGATGGTTGGTACTAACCCTAACCCATCTACATGGCAGGTTGGTACTAACCCTAACCCATCTACATGGCTGGTTGGTACTAACCCTAAACCATCTACATGGCAGTTTGGTACTAACCTAACCCATCTACTTGGATGGTTGGTACTAACCTAACCCATCTACATGGCAGGTTGGTACTAACTCTATCCCTAACCCATCTACATGGCTGGTTGGTACTAACACTAACCCATCTACATGGCAGGTTGGTACTAACCCTAACCCATCTACATGGCTGGTTGGTACTAACCCTACTAACCCTATCCCTAACCCATCTACATGGCTGGTTGGTACTAACCCTAACCCATCTACATGGCAGGTTGGTACTAACCCTAACCCATCTACATGGCAGGTTGGTACTAACCTAACCCATCTACATGGCTGGTTGGTACTAACCCTAACCCATCTACATGGCAGGTTGGTACTAACCCTAACCCATCTACATGGCTGGTTGGTACTAACCCTAACCCATCTACATGGCTGGTTGGTACTAACCCTAACCCATCTACATGGCAGGTTGGTACTAACCTAACCCATCTATATGGCAGGTTGGTACTAACCTAACCCATCTACATGGCTGGTTGGTACTAACCCTAACCCATCTACATGGATGGTTGGTACTAACCCTATCCCTAACCCATCTACATGGCTGGTTGGTACTAACCCTAACCCATCTACATGGATGGTTGGTACTAACCCTAACATATCTACATGGCTGGTTGGTACTAACCCTAACCCTAACCTATCTACATGGATGGTTGGTACTAACCCTAACCCATCTACATGGCAGGTTGGTACTAACCCTAACCCATCTACATGGCTGGTTGGTACTAACCCTAACCCATCTACATGGCAGGTTGGTACTAACCCTAACCCATCTACATGGCTGGTTGGTACTAACCCTAACCCATCTACATGGCAGGTTGGTACTAACCCTAACCCATCTACATGGCTGGTTGGTACTAACCCTATCCCATCTACATGGCCGGTTGGTACTAACCCTAACCCTAACCCATCTACATGGCAGGTTGGTACTAACCCTAACCCATCTACATGGCAGGTTGGTACTAACCCTAACCCATCTACATGGATGGTTGGTACAAACCCTATCCCATCTACATGGCCGGTTGGTACTAACCCTAACCCTAACCCATCTACATGGCAGGTTGGTACTAACCCTAACCCATCTACATGGCAGGTTGGTACTAACCCTAACCCATCTCCATGGATGGTTGGTACTAACCCTAACCCTAACCCATCTACATGGCTGGTTGGTACTAACCCTAACCCATCTACATGGCTGGTTGGTACTAACCCTAACCCATCTACATGGCAGGTTGGTACTAACCCTAACCCATCTATATGGCAGGTTGGTACTAACCCTAACCCATCTACATGGCTGGTTGGTACTAACCCTAACCCATCTACATGGATGGTTGGTACTAACCCTATCCCTAACCCATCTACATGGCTGGTTGGTACTAACCCTAACCCATCTACATGGATGGTTGGTACTAACCCTAACATATCTACATGGCTGGTTGGAACTAACCCTAACCCTAACCTATCTACATGGATGGTTGGTACTAACCCTAACCCATCTACATGGCAGGTTGGTACTAACCCTAACCCATCTACATGGCTGGTTGGTACTAACCCTAACCCATCTACATGGCAGGTTGGTACTAACCCTAACCCATCTACATGGCTGGTTGGTACTAACCCTATCCCATCTACATGGCAGGTTGGTACTAACCCTAACCCATCTACATGGATGGTTGGTACTAACCCTATCCCATCTACATGGCAGGTTGGTACTAACCCTAACCCATCTACATGGATGGTTGGTACTAACCCTATCCCATCTACATGGCCGGTTGGTACTAACCCTATCCCATCTACATGGCCGGATGGTACTAACCCTAACCCTAACCCATCTACATGGCAGGTTGGTACTAACCCTAACCCATCTACATGGCAGGTTGGTACTAACCCTAACCCATCTACATGGCTGGTTGGTACTAACCCTATCCCATCTACATGGCCGGTTGGTACTAACCCTAACCCTAACCCATCTACATGGCAGGTTGGTACTAACGCTAACCCATCTACATGGATGGTTGGTACTAACCCTAACACATCTACATGGATGGTTGGTACTAACCCTAACCCATCTACATGGCAGGTTGGTACTAACCCTAACCCATCTACATGGATGGTTGGTACTAACCCTAACATATCTACATGGCTGGTTGGTACTAACCCTAACCTATCTACATGGCAGGTTGGTACTAACCCTAACCCATCTACATGGCTGGTTGGTACTAACCCTAAACCATCTACATGGCAGTTTGGTACTAACCCTAACCCATCTACTTGGATGGTTGGTACTAACCCTAACCCATCTACATGGCTGGTTGGTACTAACACTAACCCATCTACATGGCAGGTTGGTACTAACCCTAACCCTAACCCATCTACATGGCAGGTTGGTACTAACCCTAACCCATCTACATGGCAGGTTGGTACTAACCCTAACCCATCTACATGGATGGTTGGTACAAACCCTATCCCATCTACATGGCCGGTTGGTACTAACCCTAACCCTAACCCATCTACATGGCAGGTTGGTACTAACCCTAACCCATCTACATGGCAGGTTGGTACTAACCCTAACCCATCTCCATGGATGGTTGGTACTAACCCTAACCCTAACCCATCTACATGGCTGGTTGGTACTAACCCTAACCCATCTACACTAACCCTAACCCATCTACATGGATGGTTGGTACTAACCCTATCCCTAACCCATCTACATGGCAGGTTGGTACTAACCTTAACCCATCTATATGGCAGGTTGGTACTAACCCTAACCCATCTACATGGCTGGTTGGTACTAACCCTAACCCATCTACATGGATGGTTGGTACTAACCCTATCCCTAACCCATCTACATGGCTGGTTGGTACTAACCCTAACCCATCTACATGGATGGTTGGTACTAACCCTAACATATCTACATGGCTGGTTGGAACTAACCCTAACCCTAACCTATCTACATGGATGGTTGGTACTAACCCTAACCCATCTACATGGCAGGTTGGTACTAACCCTAACCCATCTACATGGCTGGTTGGTACTAACCCTAACCCATCTACATGGCAGGTTGGTACTAACCCTATCCCATCTACATGGCAGGTTGGTACTAACCCTAACCCATCTACATGGATGGTTGGTACTAACCCTATCCCATCTACATGGCCGGTTGGTACTAACCCTATCCCATCTACATGGCCGGATGGTACTAACCCTAACCCTAACCCATCTACATGGCAGGTTGGTACTAACCCTAACCCATCTACATGGCAGGTTGGTACTAACCCTAACCCATCTACATGGCTGGTTGGTACTAACCCTATCCCATCTACATGGCCGGTTGGTACTAACCCTAACCCTAACCCATCTACATGGCAGGTTGGTACTAACGCTAACCCATCTACATGGATGGTTGGTACTAACCTAACACATCTACATGGATGGTTGGTACTAACCCTAACCCATCTACATGGCAGGTTGGTACTAACCTAACCCATCTACATGGATGGTTGGTACTAACCCTAACATATCTACATGGCTGGTTGGTACTAACCCTAACCTATCTACATGGCAGGTTGGTACTAACCCTAACCCATCTACATGGCTGGTTGGTACTAACCCTAAACCATCTACATGGCAGTTTGGTACTAACCCTAACCCATCTACTTGGATGGTTGGTACTAACCCTAACCCATCTACATGGCAGGTTGGTACTAACCCTATCCCTAACCCATCTACATGGCTGGTTGGTACTAACACTAACCCATCTACATGGCAGGTTGGTACTAACCCTAACCCATCTACATGGCTGGTTGGTACTAACCCTACTAACCCTATCCCTAACCCATCTACATGGCTGGTTGGTACTAACCCTAACCCATCTACATGGCAGGTTGGTACTAACCCTAACCCATCTACATGGCAGGTTGGTACTAACCCTAACCCATCTACATGGCTGGTTGGTACTAACCCTAACCCATCTACATGGCTGGTTGGTACTAACCCTAACCCATCTACATGGCAGGTTGGTACTAACCCTAACCCATCTATATGGCAGGTTGGTACTAACCCTAACCCATCTACATGGCTGGTTGGTACTAACCCTAACCCATCTACATGGATGGTTGGTACTAACCCTATCCCTAACCCATCTACATGGCTGGTTGGTACTAACCCTAACCCATCTACATGGATGGTTGGTACTAACCCTAACATATCTACATGGCTGGTTGGTACTAACCCTAACCCTAACCTATCTACATGGATGGTTGGTACTAACCCTAACCCATCTACATGGCAGGTTGGTACTAACCCTAACCCATCTACATGGCTGGTTGGTACTAACCCTAACCCATCTACATGGCAGGTTGGTACTAACCCTAACCCATCTACATGGCTGGTTGGTACTAACCCTATCCCATCTACATGGCCGGTTGGTACTAACCCTAACCCTAACCCATCTACATGGCAGGTTGGTACTAACCCTAACCCATCTACATGGCAGGTTGGTACTAACCCTAACCCATCTACATGGCAGGTTGGTACTAACCCTAACCCATCTACATGGATGGTTGGTACTAACCCTAACACATCTACATGGATGGTTGGTACTAACCCTAACCCATCTACATGGCAGGTTGGTACTAACCCTAACCCATCTACATGGATGGTTGGTACTAACCCTAACATATCTACATGGCTGGTTGGTACTAACCCTAACCCTAACCTATCTACATGGCAAGTTGGTACTAACCCTAACCCATCTACATGGCTGGTTGGTACTAACCCTAAACCATCTACATGGCAGTTTGGTACTAACCCTAACCCATCTACTTGGATGGTTGGTACTAACCCTAACCCATCTACATGGCAGGTTGGTACTAACCCTAACCCATCTACATGGCTGGGAGGTACTAACCCTATCCCTAACCCATCTACATGGCAGGTTGGTACTAACCCATCTACATGGCAGGTTGGTACTAACCCTAACCCATCTACATGGCTGGTTGGTACTAAGCCTACTAACCCTATCCCTAACCCATCTACATGGCAGGTTGGTACTAACCCTAACCCATCTACATGGCAGGTTGGTACTAACCCTAACCCATCTACATGGCTGGTTGGTACTAACCCTAACCCATCTACATGGCAGGTTGGTACTAACCCTAACCCATCTACATGGCTGGTTACATTTAACATTTACATTTAAGTCATTTAGCAGACGCTCTTATCCAGAGCGACATACAAATTGGTGCGTTCACCTTAAGACATCCAGTGGAACAGCCACTTTACAATAGTGCATCTAAATCAGGGGGGTGAGAAGGATTACTTTATCCTATCCTAGGTATTCCTTAAAGAGGTGGGGTTTCAGGTGTCTCCGGAAGGTGGTGATTGACTCCGCTGTCCTGGCGTCGTGAGGGAGTTTGTTCCACCATTGGGGGGCCAGAGCAGCGAACAGTTTTGACTGGGCTGAGCGGGAACTGTACTTCCTCAGTGGTAGGGAGGCGAGCAGGCCAGAGGTGGATGAACGCAGTGCCCTTGTTTGGGTGTAGGGCCTGATCAGAGCCTGGAGGTAGTGAGGTGCCGTTCCCCTCACAGCTCCGTAGGCAAGCACCATGCTCTTGTAGCGGATGCGAGCTTCAACTGGAAGCCAGTGGAGAGAGCGGAGGAGCGGGGTGACGTGAGAGAACTTGGGAAGGTTGAACACCAGACGGGCTGCGGCGTTCTGGATGAGTTGTAGGGGTTTAATGGCACAGGCAAGGAGCCCAGCCAACAGCGAGTTGCAGTAATCCAAACGGGAGATGACAAGTGCCTGGATTAGGACCTGCGCCGCTTCCTGTGTGAGGCAGGGTCGTACTCTGCGGATGTTGTAGAGCATGAACCTACAGGAACGGGCCACCGCCTTGATGTTAGTTGAGAACGACAGGGTGTTGTCCAGGATCACGCCAAGGTTATTAGCGCTCTGGGAGGAGGACACAATGGAGTTGTCAACCGTGATGGCGAGATCATGGAACGGGCAGTCCTTCCCTGGGAGGAAGAGCAGCTCCGTCTTGCCGAGGTTCAGCTTGAGGTGGTGATCCGTCATCCACACTGATATGTCTGCCAGACATGCAGAGATGCGATTCGCCACCTGGTCATCAGAAGGGGGAAAGGAGAAGATTAATTGTGTGTCGTCTGCATAGCAATGATAGGAGAGACCATGTGAGGTTATGACAGAGCCAAGTGACTTGGTGTATAGCGAGAATAGGAGAGGGCCTAGAACAGAGCCCTGGGGGACGCCAGTGGTGAGAGCGCGTGGTGAGGAGACAGATTCTCGCCACGCCACCTGGTAGGAGCGACCTGTCAGGTAGGACGCAATCCAAGCGTGGGCCGCACCAGAGATGCCCAACTCGGAGAGGGTGGAGAGGAGGATCTGATGGTTCACAGTATCGAAGGCAGCCGATAGGTCTAGAGCAGAGGAGAGAGAGTTAGCTTTAGCAGTGCGGAGCGCCTCCGTGATACAGAGAAGAGCAGTCTCAGTTGAATGACTAGTCTTGAAACCTGACTGATTTGGATCAAGAAGGTCATTCTGAGAGAGATAGCGGGAGAGCTGGCCAAGGACGGCACTTTCAAGAGTTTTGGAGAGAAAAGAAAGAAGGGATACTGGTCTGTAGTTGTTGACATCGGAGGGATCGAGTGTAGGTTTTTTCAGAAGGGGTGCAACTCTCGCTCTCTTGAAGACGGAAGGGACGTAGCCAGCGGTCAGGGATGAGTTGATGAGCGAGGTGAGGTAAGGGAGAAGGTCTCCGGAAATGGTCTGGAGAAGAGAGGAGGGGATAGGGTCAAGCGGGCAGGTTGTTACCGGCCGTCACAAGACGCGAGATTTCATCTGGAGAGAGAGGGAGAAAGAGGTCAGAGCACAGGGTAGGGCAGTGTGAGCAGAACTAGCGGTGTCGTTTGACTTAGCAAACGAGGATCGGATGTCGTCGACCTTCTTTTCAAAATGGTTGACGAAGTCATCTGCAGAGAGGGGGAGGGGGGGAGGAGGATTCAGGAGGGAGGAGAAGGTGGCAAAGAGCTTCCTAGGGTTAGAGGCAGATGCTTGGAATTTAGAGTGGTAGAAAGTGGCTTTAGCAGCAGAGACAGAAGAGGAAAATGTAGAGAGGAGGGAGTGAAAGGATGCCAGGTCCGCAGGGGGCCATTTTCCTCCATTTCCGCTCGGCTGCCCGGAGCCCTGTTCTGTGAGCTCGCAATGAGTCGTCGAGCCACGGAGCGGGAGGGAGGACCGAGCCGGCCTGGAGGATAGGGGACATAGAGAGTCAAAGGATGCAGAAAGGGAGGAGAGGAGGGTTGAGGAGGCAGAATCAGGAGATAGGTTGGAGAAGGTTTGAGCAGAGGGAAGAGATGATAGGATGGAAGAGGAGAGAGAACGGGGAGAGAGAGCGAAGGTTGGGACGGCGATACCATCCGAGTAGGGGCAGTGTGGGAAGTGTTGGATGAGAGCGAGAGGGAAAAGGATACAAGGTAGTGGTCGGAGACTTGGAGGGGAGTTGCAATGAGGTTAGTGGAAGAACAGCATCTAGTAAAGATGAGGTCGAGCGTATTGCCTGCCTTGTGAGTAGGGGGGGGAAGGTGAGAGGGTGAGGTCAAAAGAGGAGAGGAGTGGAAAGAAGGAGGCAGAGAGGAATGAGTCAAAGGTAGACGTGGGGAGGTTAAAGTCGCCCAGAACTGTGAGAGGTGAGCCGTCCTCAGGAAAGGAGCTTATCAAGGCATCAAGCTCATTGATGAACTCTCCGAGGGAACCTGGAGGGCGATAAATGATAAGGATGTTAAGCTTGAAAGGGCTGGTAACTGTGACAGCATGGAATTCAAAGGAGGCGATAGACAGATGGGTAAGGGGAGAAAGAGAGAATGACCACTTGGGAGAGATGAGGATCCGGTGCCACCACCCCGCTGACCAGAAGCTTCGGGGTGTGCGAACCGGACGAAGAGAGAGCAGTAGGAGTAGCAGTGTTATCTGTGGTGATCCATGTTGTGCCAAGAAGTCGAGGGACTGAGGGTGGCATAGGCTGAGATGAACTCTGCCTTGTTGGCCGCAGATCGGCAGTTCCAGAGGCTACCGGAGACCTGGAACTCCACGTGGGTCGTGCGCGCTGGGACCACCAGATTAGGGTGGCCTCGGCCACGCGGTGTGGAGCGTTTGGTACTAACCCTAACCCATCTACATGGCAGGTTGGTACTAACACTAACCCATCTACATGGCTGGTTGGTACTAACCCTAACCCATCTACATGGCAGGTTGGTACTAACCCTAACCCATCTACATGGCTGGTTGGTACTAACCCTATCCCTAACCCATCTACATGGCTGGTTGGTACTAACCCTAACCCATCTACATGGCAGGTTGGTACTAACACTAACCCATCTACATGGCTGGTTGGTACTAACCCTAACCCATCTACATGGATGGTTGGTACTAACCCTAACCCTAACCTATCTACATGGATGGTTGGTACTAACCCTAACCCTAACCCATCTACATGGCAGGTTGGTACTAACCCTAACCCATCTACATGGCTGGTTGGTACTAACCCTAACCCATCTACATGGCAGGTTGGTACTAACCCTATCCCATCTACATGGCTGGTTGGTACTAACCCCTAACCCATCTACATGGCAGGTTGGTACTAAACCTAACCCATCTACATGGCTGGTTGGTACTAACCCTAACCCTATCCCATCTACATGGCTGGTTGGTACTAACCCTAACCCATCTACATGGCAGGTTGGTACTAACCCTAACCCATCTACATGGCAGGTTGGTACTAAACCTAACCCATCTACATGGCTGGTTGGTACTAACCCTATCCCTAACCCATCTACATGGCAGGTTGGTACTAACCCTAACTCATCTACATGGCAGGTTGGTACTAACCCTAACCCTAACCCATCTACATGGCAGGTTGGTACTAAACCTAACCCATCTACATGGCTGGTTGCTGGTTGGTACCCTAACCCATCTACATGGCTGGTTGGTACTAACCCTAACCCATCTACATGGCTGGTTGGTACTAACCCTAACCCATCTACATGGCTGGTTGGTACTAACCCTATGGCAGGTTTGGTACTAACCTAACCCATCTACATGGATGGTTGGTACTAACCCTAACCCATCTACATGGCTGGTTGGTACTAACCCTAACCCATCTACATGGCTGGTTGGTACTAACCCTATCCCTAACCCATCTACATGGCAGGTTGGTACTAACCCTAACCCATCTACATGGCTGGTTGGTTGGTACTAACCCTAATCCCTAATCTACATGGCAGGTTGGTACTAACCCATCCTAACTAACCCTAACCCATCTACATGGATGGTTGGTACTAACCCTAACCCATCTACATGGATGGTTGGTACTAACCCTAACATCCATCTACATGGCTGGTTGGTACTAACCCTAACCCATCTACATGGCTGGTTGGTACTAACCCTAACCCATCTACATGGCTGGTTGGTACTAACCCTAACCCATCTACATGGCTGGTTGGTACTAACCCTAACCCATCTACATGGCTGGTTGGTAACCCTAACCCATCTACATGGATGGTTGGTACTCCCTAACCCATCTACATGGCATCTACATGGATGGTTGGTACTAACCCTAACCCATCTACATGGCTGGTTGGTACTAACACATCTACATGGCTGGTTGGTACTAACCCTAACCCATCTACATGGCAGGTTGGTACTAACCCTAACCCATCTACATGGCTGGTTGGTACTAACCCTATCCCTAACCCATCTACATGGCTGGTTGGTACTAACCCTAACCCATCTACATGGCAGGTTGGTACTAACCCTAACCCATCTACATGGCTGGTTGGTACTAACCCTAACCCATCTACATGGATGGTTGGTACTAACCCTAACATATCTACATGGCTGGTTGGTACTAACCCTAACCCTAACCTATCTACATGGATGGTTGGTACTAACCCTAACCCTAACCCATCTACATGGCAGGTTGGTACTAACCGTAACCCATCTACATGGCTGGTTGGTACTAACCCTAACCCATCTACATGGATGGTTGGTACTAACCCTAAACCATCTACATGGCAGGTTGGTACTAACCGTAACCCATCTACATGGCTGGTTGGTACTAACCCTAACCCATCTACATGGCTGGTTGGTACTAACCCTAACCCATCTACATGGCTGGTTGGTACTAACCCTAACCCATCTACATGGCTGGTTGGTACTAACCCTATCCCTAACCCATCTACATGGCAGGTTGGTACTAACCCTAACCCATCTACATGTCTGGTTGGTACTAACCCTATCCCATCTACATGGCAGGTTGGTACTAACCCTATCCCTAACCCATCTACATGGCAGGTTGGTACTAACCCTAACTCATCTACATGGCTGGTTGGTACTAACCCTAACCCATCTACATGGCAGGTTGGTACTAACCCTAACCCATCTACATGGATGGTTGGTACTAACCCTAACCCATCTACATGGCTGGTTGGTACTAACCCTAACCCATCTACATGGCTGGTTGGTACTAACCCTAACCCATCTACATGGCTGGTTGGTACTAACCCTAACCCATCTACATGGCTGGTTGGTACTAACCCTATCCCTAACCCATCTACATGGCCTGTTGGTACTAACCCTAACCCATCTACATGGCAGGTTGGTACAAACACTAACCCATCTACATGGCTGGTTGGTACTAACCCTAACCCATCTACATGGCAGGTTGGTACTAACCCTAACCCATCTACATGGCTGGTTGGTACTAACCCTATCCCTAACCCATCTACATGGCTGGTTGGTACTAACCCTAACCCATCTACATGGCAGGTTGGTACTAACCCTAACCCATCTACATGGCTGGTTGGTACTAACCCTAACCCATCTACATGGATGGTTGGTACTAACCCTAACCCTAACCTATCTACATGGATGGTTGGTACTAACCCTAACCCTAACCCATCTACATGGCAGGTTGGTACTAACCCTAACCCATCTACATGGCTGGTTGGTACTAACCCTAACCCATCTACATGGATGGTTGGTACTAACCCTAAACCATCTACATGGCAGGTTGGTACTAACCGTAACCCATCTACATGGCTGGTTGGTACTAACCCTAACCCATCTACATGGCTGGTTGGTACTAACCCTAACCCATCTACATGGATGGTTGGTACTAACCCTAACCCATCTACATGGATGGTTGGTACTAACCCTAACCCATCTACATGGATGGTTGGTACTAACCCTATCCCATCTACATGGCAGGTTGGTACTAACCCTATCCCTAACCCATCTACATGGCAGGTTGGTACTAACCCTAACCCTAACCCATCTACATGGCAGGTTGGTACTAACCCTAACCCATCTACATGGCTGGTTGGTACTAACCCTAACCCATCTACATGGCTGGTTGGTACTAACCCTAACCCATCTACATGGCTGGTTGGTACTAACCCTAACCCATCTACATGGCAGGTTGGTAATAACCCTAACCCTAACCCATCTACATGGCTGGTTGGTACTAACACATCTACATGGCTGGTTGGTACTAACCCTAACCCATCTACATGGCAGGTTGGTACTAACCCTAACCCATCTACATGGCTGGTTGGTACTAACCCTATCCCTAACCCATCTACATGGCTGGTTGGTACTAACCCTAACCCATCTACATGGCAGGTTGGTACTAACCCTAACCCATCTACATGGCTGGTTGGTACTAACCCTAACCCATCTACATGGATGGTTGGTACTAACCCTAACATATCTACATGGCTGGTTGGTACTAACCCTAACCCTAACCTATCTACATGGATGGTTGGTACTAACCCTAACCCTAACCCATCTACATGGCAGGTTGGTACTAACCGTAACCCATCTACATGGCTGGTTGGTACTAACCCTAACCCATCTACATGGATGGTTGGTACTAACCCTAAACCATCTACATGGCAGGTTGGTACTAACCGTAACCCATCTACATGGCTGGTTGGTACTAACCCTAACCCATCTACATGGCTGGTTGGTACTAACCCTAACCCATCTACATGGCTGGTGGTACTAACCCTAACCCATCTACTAACCATGGCAGGTTGGTAATAACCCCTATCCCTAACCCATCTACATGGCAGGTTGGTACTAACCCTAACCCATCTACATGGCAGGTTGGTACTAACCCTAACCCATCTACATGTCTGGTTGGTACTAACCCTATCCCATCTACATGGCAGGTTGGTAATAACCCTAACCCTAACCCATCTACATGGCTGGTTGGTACTAACCCTATCCCATCTACATGGCTGGTTGGTACTAACACTAACCCATCTACATGGCTGGTTGGTACTAACCCTAACCCATCTACATGGCAGGTTGGTACTAACCCTAACCCATCTACATGGCTGGTTGGTACTAACCCTATCCCTAACCCATCTACATGGCTGGTTGGTACTAACCCTAACCCATCTACATGGCAGGTTGGTACTAACCCTAACCCATCTACATGGCTGGTTGGTACTAACCCTAACCCATCTACATGGATGGTTGGTACTAACCCTAACATATCTACATGGCTGGTTGGTACTAACCCTAACCCTAACCTATCTACATGGATGGTTGGTACTAACCCTATCCCTAACCCATCTACATGGCAGGTTGGTACTAACCGTAACCCATCTACATGGCTGGTTGGTACTAACCCTAACCCATCTACATGGATGGTTGGTACTAACCCTAAACCATCTACATGGCAGGTTGGTACTAACCGTAACCCATCTACATGGCTGGTTGGTACTAACCCTAACCCATCTACATGGATGGTTGGTACTAACCCTAACCCATCTACATGGATGGTTGGTACTAACCCTAACCCATCTACATGGATGGTTGGTACTAACCCTATCCCATCTACATGGCAGGTTGGTACTAACCCTATCCCTAACCCATCTACATGGCAGGTTGGTACTAACCCTAACCCCTAACCCATCTACATGGCTGGTTGGTACTAACCCTAACCCATCTACATGGCTGGTTGGTACTAACCCTAACCCATCTACATGGCTGGTTGGTACTAACCCTAACCCATCTACATGGCAGGTTGGTAATAACCCTAACCCTAACCCATCTACATGGCTGGTTGGTACTAACCCTATCCCATCTACATGGCTGGTTGGTACTAACCCTATCCCATCTACATGGCTGGTTGGTACTAACCCTAACCCATCTACATGGCAGGTTGGTACTAACCCTATCCCATCTACATGGCTGGTTGGTACTAACCCTAACCCTAAACCATCTACATGGCAGGTTGGTACTAACCGTAACCCATCTACATGGCAGGTTGGTACTAACCGTAACCCATCTACATGGCTGGTTGGTACTAACCCTAACCCATCTACATGGATGGTTGGTACTAACCCTAACCCATCTACATGGATGGTTGGTACTAACCCTAACCCATCTACATGGATGGTTGGTACTAACCCTATCCCATCTACATGGCAGGTTGGTACTAACCCTATCCCTAACCCATCTACATGGCAGGTTGGTACTAACCCTAACCCATCTACATGGCAGGTTGGTACTAACCCTAACCCTAACCCATCTACATGGCTGGTTGGTACTAACCCTAACCCATCTACATGGCTGGTTGGTACTAACCCTAACCCATCTACATGGCTGGTTGGTACTAACCCTAACCCATCTACATGGCAGGTTGGTACTAACCCTAACCCATCTACATGGCTGGTTGGTACTAACCCTAACCCATCTACATGGATGGTTGGTACTAACCCTAACATATCTACATGGCTGGTTGGTACTAACCCTAACCCTAACCTATCTACATGGATGGTTGGTACTAACCCTATCCCTAACCCATCTACATGGCAGGTTGGTACTAACCGTAACCCATCTACATGGCTGGTTGGTACTAACCCTAACCCATCTACATGGATGGTTGGTACTAACCCTAAACCATCTACATGGCAGGTTGGTACTAACCGTAACCCATCTACATGGCTGGTTGGTACTAACCCTAACCCATCTACATGGATGGTTGGTACTAACCCTAACCCATCTACATGGATGGTTGGTACTAACCCTAACCCATCTACATGGATGGTTGGTACTAACCCTATCCCATCTACATGGCAGGTTGGTACTAACCCTATCCCTAACCCATCTACATGGCAGGTTGGTACTAACCCTAACCCTAACCCATCTACATGGCTGGTTGGTACTAACCCTAACCCATCTACATGGCTGGTTGGTACTAACCCTAACCCATCTACATGGCTGGTTGGTACTAACCCTAACCCATCTACATGGCAGGTTGGTAATAACCCTAACCCTAACCCATCTACATGGCTGGTTGGTACTAACCCTATCCCATCTACATGGCTGGTTGGTACTAACCCTATCCCATCTACATGGCTGGTTGGTACTAACCCTAACCCATCTACATGGCAGGTTGGTACTAACCCTATCCCATCTACATGGCTGGTTGGTACTAACCCTAACCCTAAACCATCTACATGGCAGGTTGGTACTAACCGTAACCCATCTACATGGCAGGTTGGTACTAACCGTAACCCATCTACATGGCTGGTTGGTACTAACCCTAACCCATCTACATGGATGGTTGGTACTAACCCTAACCCATCTACATGGATGGTTGGTACTAACCCTAACCCATCTACATGGATGGTTGGTACTAACCCTATCCCATCTACATGGCAGGTTGGTACTAACCCTATCCCTAACCCATCTACATGGCAGGTTGGTACTAACCCTAACCCTAACCCATCTACATGGCAGGTTGGTACTAACCCTAACCCTAACCCATCTACATGGCTGGTTGGTACTAACCCTAACCCATCTACATGGCTGGTTGGTACTAACCCTAACCCATCTACATGGCTGGTTGGTACTAACCCTAACCCATCTACATGGCAGGTTGGTAATAACCCTAACCCTAACCCATCTACATGGCTGGTTGGTACTAACCCTATCCCATCTACATGGCTGGTTGGTACTAACCCTAACCCTAACCCATCTACATGGCTGGTTGGTACTAACCCTATCCCACCGTGCTTTTACACCTGCATTGTTTGCTGTTTGGGGTTTTAGGCTGGGTTTCTGTACAGCACTTTGAGATATCAGCTGATGTACGAAGGGCTATGTAAATAAATTTGATTTTATTTGATTTGATCCCATCTACATGGCAGGTTGGTACTAACCATAACCCTAACCCATCTACATGGCAGGTTGGTACTAAACCTAACCCATCTACATGGCAGGTTGGTACTAAACCTAACCCATCTACATGGCAGGTTGGTACTAACCCTAACCCATCTACATGGCAGGTTGGTAATAACCCTAACCCATCTACATGGATGGTTGGTACTAACCCTAACCCATCTACATGGCTGGTTGGTACTAACCCTAACCCATCTACATGGCTGGTTGGTACTAACCCTAACCCATCTACATGCTGGATGGTACTAACCATAACCCTAACCCATCTACATGCTGGTTGGTACTAACCCTAACCCATCTACATGGCTGGTTGGTAATAACCCTAACCCATCTACATGATGGTTGGTACTAACCCTAACCCATCTACATGGCTGGTTGGTACTAACCCTAACCCATCTACATGCTGGATGGTACTAACCATAACCCTAACCCATCTACATGGCTGGTTGGTACTAACCCTAACCCATCTATATGGCAGGTTGGTACTAACCCTAACCCATCTACATGGCTGGTTGGTACTAACCCTAACCCATCTATATGCTGGTTGGTACTAACCCTAACCCTAACCCATCTACATGCTGGTTGGTACTAACCCTAACCCATCTACATGGCTGGTTGGTACTAACCATAACCCTAACCCATCTACATGCTGGTTGGTACTAACCCTAACCCATCTACATGGCTGGTTGGTACTAACCATAACCCTAACCCATCTACATGGCTGGTTGGTACTAACCATAACCCTAACCCATCTACATGGCTGGTTGGTACTAACCATAACCCTAACCCATCTACATGGCTGGTTGGTACTAACCATAACCCTAACCCATCTACATGGCTGGTTGGTACTAACCCTAACCCATCTATATGCTGGTTGGTACTAACCCTAACCCTAACCCATCTACATGCTGGTTGGTACTAACCCTAACCCATCTACATGCTGGTTGGTACTAACCCTAACCCTAACCCATCTACATGCTGGTTGGTACTAACCATAACCCTAACCCATCTACATGGCTGGTTGGTACTAACCATAACCCTAACCCATCTACATGGCTGGTTGGTACTAACCCTAACCCATCTATATGCTGGTTGGTACTAACCCTAACCCATCTACATGGCTGGTTGGTACTAACCCTAACCCTAACCCATCTACATGGCAGGTTGGTACTAACCCTAACCCATCTACATGCTGGTTGGTACTAACCCTAACCCATCTACATGGCTGGTTGGTACTAACCATAACCCTAACCCATCTACATGCTGGTTGGTACTAACCCTAACCCATCTACATGGCTGGTTGGTACTAACCATAACCCTAACCCATCTACATGGCTGGTTGGTACTAACCATAACCCTAACCCATCTACATGGCTGGTTGGTACTAACCATAACCCTAACCCATCTACATGGCTGGTTGGTACTAACCATAACCCTAACCCATCTACATGCTGGTTGGTACTAACCCTAACCCATCTACATGGCTGGTTGGTACTAACCCTAACCCATCTACATGGATGGTTGGTACTAACCCTAACCCATCTACATGGCAGGTTGGTACTAACCCTAACCCATCTACATGGCTGGTTGGTACTAACCCTAACCCATCTACATGGATGGTTGGTACTAACCCTAACCCATCTACATGGCTGGTTGTAACTCGTCGAGAGAAGATGAAGAAAACAGTAACATTGTAGTCTGGATGTCAACCTCAGCATGTTGGAGGGAACCAATTTTATTCAGATCAATTCATCACAGTAGATTATTGATTTATGATTGATATAATTGTCAACTATTATTTACAAAAACATCTTAAATTCAGTGAACATATACTTATATATAATAAACTATTTTTTCTTGCAATTACTGTATATCAAGTGTTTAATTTCCACATTAAATTGACATTATTAAAAAAAATTGTCAGAAAGAGTTGCATGCAGGCTTTATAGCGTCAGGGAGGATGTGGTGAGGCTGGAGCAGGTTTTATAGAGTCAGGGAGGATGGAGTGAGGCTGGAGCAGGTTTTAAAGAGTCAGGGAGGATGGAGTGAGGCTGGAGCAGGTTTTATAGAGTCAGGGAGGATGGAGTGAGGCTGGAGCAGGTTTTAAAGAGTCAGGGAGGATGGGGTGAGGCTGGAGCAGGTTTTAAAGAGTCAGGGAGGATGGAGTGAGGCTGGAGCAGGTTTTATAGAGTCAGGGAGGGTGGAGTGAGGCTGGAGCAGGTTTTATAGAGTCAGCGAGGATGGGGTGAGGCTGGAGCAGGTTTTATAGAGTCGGGGAGGATGGGGTGTGGATGTAGCAGGTTTACATCCAAACAATTTCCTCTGTATCTGACTTAAAAACAATGTATTGTGAAAGTTGCTCCAGGTATTCCCTATGGGTTTGACATAAAAAGCAGTCAGCCAGAGTGCCAGGGCTGGTTCTTAGGCTGTTTAACTATTTTCAAGAGAGGCAGAATCATCCATAAACCTTCCAGAATAGAATACCTCTCCCCTCCCCTCTCCTTCCTTCCACCTCCCCTCGCCTCAGAGAGAGGAGAAGAGATACGAGGTTCGGAGTACGGATCATTCCTCCAGTAAACCTCCCATCCCCTCGCCTCAGACATACTCTCGAGGTTTCCTGGAGGAATGATCCATACTCTGGACCTCGTATCGCCTCTCCTCTCCTCTCCCTTCCCCTTGCCTCAGACATACTCTGGAGGTTTCCTGGAGGAATGATCTGTATTCCGGACCTCGTATCTCTTCTGCAATTGTGCCTGGGGTGCTCCGTCTGCCTGGGGTCCCCTGGAATGGTCAGCCTGGGGTGCACAGTAATAGTCTGCCTGGGGTCCCCTGGAATGGTCTGCCAGAGGAGGCCCCAGACAGGATGCAAACAGGAGTAATCCAGCCACCAGCAGGAGGAACCCCCCCACCCAGCCGCAGAACAGGGCATCACCAAACTCCCAGCGCGGCACCACCTCCGGCACCGACTCATCAAAATAACGCATTACCGTCAAGTGGGCGACATAGGAAACAGGCACCAGAGAAAGCACCCCAGCTACCATCCCCAGTACCCCTCCTGCCACCTTCATAATCCTCTTGGCCCTGCAGCCCTCCAGCCCCTGGCTGAAGCTGTTGACCAGGTGAAGACCAGGGATAGCCAGCAGCAGGCCCAGCAGGCCCACAGCCAGGGAGATACACATGAAGATACGGGCCACCTTGATGTCCTGAGGCAGGCCCAGCAGGCTGTCGTAGGGTCGACACTCCATCCCCCCCATGTCCTGGACCACGCAGGTCTCCCAGAGACCCAGCTCATAGCTCTCTGTGAGCAAGAGGTCTGTGGACAGGGTCAGCCACTGTGGCATCAGGGTGGTGGCCAGAGCACACAGCCAGGCTGCCATGTACACTACCATCCCCAGCAGCTCGAGAGTGGAGGCACATAGGTCCATGGTTTTACCCGCCCCTCTCTGGCCTCGCTCCGTTGACCCTCAAGAGCTCTTCTCTGGCTGCTGGAGAGGTTCTGGAGAGGTTCTGGAGAGGTCTGGCAGCTCCTGATGTCCAGTAGGAACAGAGAGGCTTCTCACAGCACCTGCTACTTACTGCTGAATACTGTTCTGTTCACAGGCAGGCGGAGAGCTCCTTCACTAACAGTCCCACTCCACAGAAACACACATCATCTGGCTGGAGGCTGGGAGGAAAGGGGCTCTCTGGCACATGGCCCTCCTCTTCCCTCCCCTACCTCCTGCTGAGGCTGCTGGTCTGCCAATGGACCAGGGGAGGGAGGGTACATGGCCGGCCTCCCTGAGAATCCTGCCCCGCCTGTCTCCCAGCCCTCCCAGCCCCATGGGATGGTATTAAAGAGAGACAGGAAGTTATTAAAATGCAGATTGTTGACAATTCCCGACAGAGAGCCAAGTCTGGGCCCTCCTCTTCCCTCCCCTACCTCCTGCTGAGGCTGCTGGTCTGCCAATGGACCAGGGGAGGGAGGGTACATGGCCGGCCTCCCTGAGAATCCTGCCCCGCCTGTCTCCCAGCCCTCCCAGCCCCATGGGATGGTATTAAAGAGAGACAGGAAGTTATTAAAATGCAGATTGTTGACAATTCCCGACAGAGAGCCAAGTCTGGGCTCAGCCCTCCTGGTTATTGTGCACCTATCCCAAATGGCACCCTATCCCCTATTTATTGCAGTACTTTAGGAAATTATGCCTTTCTTAAGCACTTCTCAGTAGTTGGTATTCAGACTTCCCTCGTGAAAGTAACAGGGAGAATAGTGTACAATAGTAGCTATACCCTTGTCTATATTCTGCACTAACCATGGAACTGTGTGATGACACAGCCAAGTATTGTAACATGGTTCGGGTTCAAACTGTTATTGCATGGAGTGAAAATGTAGGCTATACCAACTAAAGGGAACGAACATTGAATTGGCAGTTGAATGTGTTGTCATTACACCTACTGACGGTCGATACTGATAGTAACTAATATTTAACATGACAGAAATAGGAAACAGAGAAAGCCGGAGTAGCCTATAATTAAGACATTCGAGAGTGCACATTCCTGTAAGTTAAAAGGCCATACAATTAAAATTCTGCATAATAGCAAAGAATTTCATCAACTTTACTGTGAGAAAGTTGATATGTTGATATGCTTCAGTTTACTGCCATATAACTGGTTTCACATTTGTCTCCAGCAATTATAAGGTCATATAGATCTTAAACAAATGTAATTTATATTTACAATTCCCTCATCTGTCACGCCCTGGCCTTAGTATTCTGTGTTCTCTTTATTATTTTGGTTAGGCCAGGCTGTGACATGGGTGATTTATTTGTTTTGTTTTAACTTAACTAGGGGTGTTTGTAGATTAATGGGGTTGTGTTCAGTTTAGTGTTCTAGGTAAGTCTATGGTTGCCTTGAGTGGTTCTCAATCAGAGGCAGGTGTTTATCGTTGTCTCTGATTGGGAACCATATTTAGGCAGCCACATTCTTTGGGTATTTTGTGGGTGGCTGTTCCTGTCTCTGTGTTTTGCACCAGTTAGGACTGTTTCGGTTTTTCCACGGTTTCTTATTTTGTATAGTGTTCACGTTTTCATCTTTCATTAAAGATGTTTATAAATAACCACGCTGCATTTTGGTCCTCCTCTCCTTCCCAGGAAGAAAACCGTTACAAACGGATGATTCATTTACTAGTTATTATCAACGTGTAAATTACCATGTAGTAATTTATATAAACAAAATAAGTAGATTATTTTTTGACATGGAACCGGCAGGTTCACTAGACCTTATTCAATAAAATTGATTTATAAAGCCCTTTTTACATCAGCCGATCAAAGTGCTGTACTGAAACCTAAAACCCCAAACAGCAAGCAATGCAGGTGTAGAAGCACGATGGCTAGGAAAAACTCCCTAGAAAGGCAGGAACCTAGGAAGAAACCGAGAGAGGAACCAGGCTCTGAGGGGTGGTCAGTCCTCTTCTGGCTGTGCCGGGTGGAGAATATAACATTATTTTATTTTACCTTTATTTAACCAGGTAGGCTAGTTGAGAACAAGTTCTCATTTACAACTGCGACCTGGCCAAGATAAAGCATAGCAGTGTGAACAGACAACACAGAGTTACACATGGAGTAAACAATTAACAAGTCAATAACACAGTAGAAAAAAAGAAAAAAAAGAGAGTCTATATACATTGTGTGCAAAAGGCATGAGGAGGTAGGCGAATAATTACAATTTTGCAGATTAACACTGGAGTGATAAATGATCAGATGGTCATGTACAGGTAGAGATACTGGTGTACAAAAGAGCAGAAAAGTAAATAAATATAAACAGTATGGGGATGAGGTAGGTAAATTGGGTGGGCTATTTACCGATAGACTATTACAGCTGCAGCGATCGGTTAGCTGCTCAGATAGCAGATGTTTGAAGTTGGTGAGGGAGATAAAAGTTTCCAACTTCAGCGATTTTTGCAATTCGTTCCAGTCACAGGCAGCAGAGAACTGGATCGAAAGGCGGCCAAATGAGGTGTTGGCTTTAGGGATGATCAGTGAGATACACCTGCTGGAGCGCGTGCTACGGGTGGGTGTTGCCATCGTGACCAGTGACCTGAGATAAGGCGGAGCTTTACCTAGCATGGACTCTTAGATGACCTGGAGCCAGTGGGTCTGGCGACGAATATGTAGCGAGGGCCAGCGAACTAGAGCATACAGGTCGCAGTGGTGGGTGGAATAAGGTGCTTTAGTAACAAAACGGATGGCACTGTGATAAACTGCATCCAGTTGAGTAGAGTATTGGAAGCTATTTTGTAGATGACATCACCGAAGTCGAGGATCGGTAGGATAGTCAGTTTTACTAGGGTAAGTTTGGCGGCGTGAGTGAAGGAGGCTTTGTTGCGGAATAGAAAGCCGACTCTAGATTTGATTTTAGATTGGAGATGTTTGAAATGAGTTTGGAAGGAGAGTTTACAGTCTAGCCAGAACCGAATCTAAGTCAGAACCGTCCAGAGTAGTGATGCTAGGCGGGCGGGTGGGTGCGGGCAGTGATCGGTTGAAGAGCATGCATTTAGTTTTACTAGCGTTTAAGAGGAGTTGGAGGCCACGGAAGGAGTGTTGTATGGCATTGAAGCTCGTCTGGAGGTTAGTTAACACAGAGTCCAAAGAAAGGCACAGAATGGTGTCGTCTGCGTAGAGGTGGATCAAAGAATCACCCGAAGCAGGAGCGACATCATTGATAAATACAGAGAAAAGAGTCGGCCCGAGAATTGACTCCTTTGGCAGCCAAATAGAGACTGCCAGAGGTCCGGACAACATGCCCGATTTGACACACTGAACTCTATCTCAGAAGTAGTTAGTAAATCAGGCGAGGCAGTCATTAGAGAAACCAAGGCTGTTGAGTCTGCCGATAAGAATACAATGATTGACAGAGTCGAAAGCCTTGGCCAGGTCGATAGTATAGTACTGTCTTTTATCGATGGTGGTTATGATATCGTTTAGGACCTTGAGCATGCCTGAGGTGCACCCGTGACCAGCTCGGATACCAGATTGCATAGCGGAGAAGGTAAGGTGGGATTCAAAATGGTCGGTGATCTGTTTGTTCACTTGGCTTTCAAAGACTTTATAAAGGCAGGGCAGGATGGATATAGGTCTGTAACAGTTTGGATCTAGAGTGTCTCCCCTTTGAAGAGGGGGATGACGGCGGCAGCTTTCCAATCTTTAGGAATCTCAGACTATACGAAAGAGAGATTGAACATACTAGTAATAGGAGTTGCGACAATGGCGGCAGATAATTTCAGGAAGAGAGGGTCCAGATTGTCTAACCCAGCTGATTTGTAGGGATCCAGATTTTGCAGCTCTTTCAGGACAGCTGTCTGGATTTGGGTGTAGGAGAAGTGGGGGGGCTTGGGCCAGTTGCTGCGGGGTGTGCAGAGCTGTTGGCCGGGGTTGGGGAAGCCAGGTGGAAAGCGTGGCCAGCCGTAGAGAAACGCTTATTGAAATTCTCGATTATCGTGGATTTATCCGTGGTGTTTCCTAGCCCCAGTGCAGTGGGCAGCTGAGAGGAACTGCTCTTATTTTCCATGGACTTTACAGTGTCCCAAAACTTTTTCGAATTAGTGCTGCAGGATGCACATTTCTATTTGAAAAAGCTTGCCTTTGCTTTCCTAACTGACTGTGTATATTGGTTCCCGACTTCCCTGAAAAGTTGCATGTCGCGGGGACAATTCGAAGCTAGTGCAGTACACCACAGGATGCTTTTGTGCTGGTCAAGGGCATTCAAGTCTGGAGTGAACCAAGGTCTATATCTGTTCTTAGTTCTACATTTTTTGAAAAGGGGCATGCTTATTTAAGATGGTGAGGAAGGCACTTTTGAAGAACAACCTGGCATCCTCAACTGACGGGATGAGGTCAATATCCTTCCAGGATACACGGGCCAGGTCGATTAGAAAGGCCTGCTCGCTGAAGTATTTTAGGGAGCGTTTGACAGTGATGAGGGGTGGTCGTTTGACAGTGATGAGGGGTGGTCGTTTGACAGTGATGAGGGGTGGTCGTTTGACAGTGATGAGGGGTGGTCGTTTGACAGTGATGAGGGGTGGTCGTTTGACAGTGATGAGTGGTGGTCGTTTGACCGTGGACCCATAACGGACGTAGGATCACTGAGATCCTGATTGAAAACAGCAGAGGTGTGTTTGGAGGGCAAGTTGGTCAGGATAATATCTATGAGGGTGCCCATGTTTACGGATTTGGGGTTGTACCTGGAAGGTTCCTTGATAATTTGTGTAAGATTGAGGGAATCTACCTTAGATTGGAGGACGGCCGGGGTGTTAAGCATATCCCAGTTTTGGTCACTTAACAGTATGAACTCTGACGATAGATGGCAATTAATTTACATATGGTGTCCAGGGTACAGCTGGGAGCTGAGGGGGTCTATAACAAGCGGCAACAGTGAGGGACTTATTTCTGGAGAGGTGGATTTTTAAAAGTAGTAGCTCGAACTGTTTGGGCATAGACATGGATAGTAGGACAGAACTCTGCAGGCGATCTCTACAGTAGATTGCAACTCCGCCCCCTTTAGCAGTTCTATCTTGACGGAAAATGTAATTGGGGATGGAAATGTCAGAATTTTTGGTGGTCTTCCTAAGCCAGGATTCGGACACGGATAGGACATCAGGATTGGCGGAGTGTGAATAAAGCAAACTTAGGGAGGAGGCTTCTGATGTTAACATGCATGAACCCAAGGCTTTTCCGGGTTACAGAAGTAAACAAATACGAGCGCCTGGGGACACACAAGGCCTGGGTTAACCTCTAGCGTCGAGCAATCCCGTATCCAGGAGCGTAATTATAGCCTCAAGCTCATTACCATAACGCAACGTTAACTATTCATGAAAATCGCAAATGAAATTAAAGAAACATATTCACTCACAAGCTTAGCCTTTTGTTAACAACACTGTCATCTCAGATTTTCAAAATATGCTTTTCAACCATAGCTACACAAGCATTTGTGTAAGAGTATTGATAGCTAGCATAGCATTAAGCCTAGCATTCAGCAGGCAACATTTTCACAAAAACAAGAAAAGCATTCAAATAAAATAATTTACCTTTGAAGAACTTCGGATGTTTTCAATGAGGAGACTCAGTTAGATAGCAAATGTTCATTTTTTCCAAAAATATTATTTGTGTAGGAGAAATCGCTCCGTTTTGTTCATCACGTTTGGCTAAGAAAGAAATCAGAAAATGCAGTCTCTACAACGCCGAACTTTTTACCAAATTAACTCCATAATATCAACAGAAACATGGCAAACGTGGTTTGGAATCAATCCTCAAGGTGTTTTTCACATATCTATTCAATGATAAATCATTCGTGGCAGCTGTGTTTCTCCTCGAAGCAAACGAAAAATACACGCAGCTGGAGATTACGCAATAATTGCAACGGAGGACACCAAGCGGCCACCTGGTAGATGTAGTCTCTTAAGGTCAATCTCCCAATGATTTGCCTACAAATACGTCACAATGCTGTCGACACCTTGGGGAAACGACAGAAAGTCTAAGCTCATTCGTGACCCATAAACAGCCATATAAGGAGACATTGGAACACAGCGCATTCAAAATCTGGGGCACTTCCTGTATGACATTTCATTTTGGTTTCGCCTGTAGCATTAGTTCTGTGGCACTCACAGACAATATCTTTGCAGTTTTGGAAACGTCAGAGTGTTTTCTTTCCAACGCTGTCAATTATATGCATAGTCAAACATCTTTTCGTGACAAAATATCTTGTTTAAAACGGGAACATAAATTAAAAGAGCGCCCCCTATATCCAAGAAGTTAACCTCTAAAACACCAGAGGAACAGAGGAGGAGTAGGATAAGGGTACAGCTAAAGGTTATAAGAACTGACCGTGTATATACATAGACATTGTCGTGTCTTTGGCATCATTAAAGTGAAGACTGGTATTTTATCAAATCAATTCTCTGTAATTATTATTACGTGATTAAACTAATCGTGTAAATGTAATTAACTAGAAAGTCGGGGCACCAAGGAAAATCTTCAGATTACAAAGCAATCATTTTCCCCACTATAACTTTTCTGATATTTTAATATCTGATCAATTAGTCTTCTAATTAATGAATTATTCTTTACCTCACGTTAGTCTCATTCCAAACGTCGTAAATTGTTGGTTATCTGCACGAACCCAGCCTTCACTATGAATCCGTCATCACATTCAGGTTAATATATTAGGATCTGGCTTCATCACATACAGTACATACCTAATTAAATCAATTTTTTGGGGTCATATACACATATTTTGCTGATATTATGATCCTAGTATCTTAACCTGAATGTGATGACGACAGATCCTAATATATTAACCTGAATGTGATGACGACAGATCCTAGTATCTTAACGTGAATGTGATCACAACAGATCCTAATATCTTAACCTGAATGTGATGACGACAGATCCTAGTATATTAACCTGAATGTGATGAAGACCGATTTTAGTATCTTAACCTGAATGTGATGACGACAGATCCTAGTATCTTAACCTGAATGTGATGACGACAGATCCTAGATATACACTAGTTTGACTGTGGTGATGATGTTTTTCTCCTTTTCTGTTAGTTCTAATGAGGATATCGGCATGTTTCGATTGACCCAGGTTTATTATGATGAGGATACAGGCATGTTTCCATTGACTCAGGTTTATTATGATGAGGATATAGGCATGTTTCGATTGACCCAGGTTTATTATGATGAGGATATAGGCAGGTTTCCATTGACTCAGGTTTTTTATGATGAGGATATAGACAGGCTTCCATTGACCCAGGTTTAATATGATGAGGATATAGGCAGGTTTACATTGACCCAGGTTTATTAGGATAAGGATATTGTCACGTATACTCCCTCCGGCTTCTAGGTCATCAGGTGGCTGATTATCCCACACACCTGTCGTCATCGTCAAGCGCACCTGCACCTCATGACTCTCACCTGGACTCCATCACCTCCTTGATTATCTTCCCTATATCTGTCACTCCCGTTTCCTCAGGTGTTATTGACTCTGTTTTCATGTCGGTGCATTGTTTGCGTTTCGTGTTTATTTATTAAAACACTCCCTCCCTGTACTTGCTTCCCGGCTCGCAGCGCACTCGTTACAGATATAGGCATGTTTCCATTGACCCAGGTTTATTATGATGAGGATATAGGCATGTTTCCATTGACCCAGGTTTATTATGATGAGGATATAGGCAGGTTTCCATTGACCCAGGTTTATTATGATGAGGATATAGGCATGTTTCCATTGACCCAGGTTTATTATGATGAGGATATAGGCAGGTTTACATTGACCCAGGTTTATTATGATGAGGATATAGGCAGGTTTACATTGACTCAGGTTTATTCGACAAAAGCAATGTTGCAAAATTGGTTTGTAAACTGCAGATATAAAAGACATCTTCTAAAGATCGACCACATTTGTTCCCTTCAACAGGAGTAGATTTTTCGTTTGTGTAACTTTATTATGGCAACAGTGTTTTAAATATGATTGCTGAATAGTTTTGCAGGTACGTGGGGCACATGATGTCAACACAACTTTGAACCTCTCCATGTCTCATTCCTGTTCCCAAGAACTCTGAGGCTACCTGCTACAATGACTACCGCCCTGTAGCACTAACACCTGTAATCATGAAGTGCTTTGAGAGGCTAGTCATGGCATACATCAACTCCACCATCCCAGACACACTCCAATTTGCATACTGCCCCAACAGATTCATAGACGACGCAATCTCAATTGGACTCCACACTGCCCTCACCCACCTACTGTAATAGGTGGGTGAGAATGCTGTTAATTGACTACAGCTCAGCATTCAACACCATTGTCACCTCCAAGCTTGTCACCAAGCTTAGGAACCTGGGACTGAACACCTCACTCCGCAACTGAATTTTGGACTTCCTAATGGGCCACCCCCAGGTGGTGAGGGTAGGCAACAACACATTCGCCACGCTGACCCTCAACACAGGGGCACCTCAGCAGTGTGTGCTTAGTCAAATCAAATCAAATTTATTTATATAGCCCTTTGTACATCAGCTGATATCTCAAAGTGCTGTACAGAAACCCAGCCTAAAACCCCAAACAGCAAACAATGCAGGTGTAAAAGCAGAAGTCCCCTTCTGTACTCCCATGACTGTGTGGCCATGCACGACTCCAACACCATCATCAAGTTTTCTGACAACACAACAGTGGTAGGCCTGATCACCAACAATTCTGAGACAGCCGACAGGGAGGTCAGTGACCTGTGTGTGACCTGGCAGTGTGGTGCCAGAGCAACAACCTCTCCCTCAACGTCAGTATGACCAAGGAGCTGATCGTGGACTATAGAAAACGTGCTGTAGTGGAGCGGGTCGAGAGCTTCATGTTCCTTGGTGTCCAAATCATTAAGGACTTAAAATGGTCCACACACGAGCATGGTCGTGAAGAAGGCACAACAGTGCCTCTTTCCCCTCAGGAGGTTGAAAATGTTTGGCATTTGCCCGCAAATCCTCTAAAAGTTCTACAGCTGTACCATTAATAGCATCTTGACTGGCTGCATCACTGCCTGGTATGGCAATAGCACCACCCTTGATTGCATGGTGGTGCAGACAGCCCAGTACATCACTGGGGCCGAGCTCCCTGCCATCCAGGACCTCTATATCAGGTTGTGTGAAAAGAAGGCCCGGAAAGTCGTTAAAGACTCCAACCACCCAAGCCATAGACTGCCCTCTCTGTTTCTGCATGGCAAGCCGTACCAGTTCATCAAGTCTGATACTAACAGGCTCTTCAACAGCTTCTATCCCCAAGTCATAAGACTGCTAAATGGGTATCTAAATAGCTAACAAAACAGATACATGGACTATCTGAGTTGACCCTTGTATTTTACAGATATATTGCACACTCACAGGGCCCTAACACACTCACACACACTGTCACTCCAACACCCACACTCACATAAAACCTGCTGCTACTGTGTTTATCTTAAATCCTGTTGCCTAGTCCCCTTCCCCCTATATATACAGTTGAAGTCGGAAGTTTACATACACCTTTACATACACCTTTGCCACAACTTTGGAAGTATGCTTGGGGTCATTGTCCATTTGGAAGACCCATATGCGACCAAGCTTTAACTTCCTGACTGATGTCTTCAGATCTTGCTTCAATATATCCATATAATTTTCCTGCCTCATAATGCCATCTATTTTGAAGTGCACCAGTCCCTCCTGCAGCAAAGCAACCCACAACATGATGCTGCCACCTCCGTGCTTCACTGTTGGGATGGGTGTTCTTCGGCTTGCAAGCCTCCCCCTTTTTCCTCCAAACATAACGATGGTCATCATGGCCAAACAGTTCTATTTTTGTTTCATCAGACCAGAGGACATTTCTCCAAGAAGTACAATCTTTGTCCCCATGTGCAGTTGCAAACCAGTCTTGCTTTTGTATGGCGGTCGTGGAGCAGTGGCTTCTTCCTTGCTGAGCGACCTTTCAGGTTATGTCGATTATAGGACTTGTTTTACTGTGGATATAAATACTTTTGTACATATTTTCTCCAGCATCTTCACAAGGTCCTTTGCTGTTGTTCTGGGATTGATTTGCACTTTTCGCACCAAAGAACGTTAATCTCTAGGAGACAGAACGCGTCTCCTTTTTGATCGGTATGATGGCTGAGTGGTCCCATGGTGTTTAGACTTGCGTACTATTGTTTATACAGCTCAACGTGGTACCTTCAGGTATTTGGAAATTGCTCCCAAGGATGGACCAGACTTGTGGAGGTCTACAATTGTTTTTCTGAAGTCTTGGCTGATTTATTTTGATATTGCCATAATGTCAAGCAAATAGGCACTGAGTTTGAAGGTAGGCCTTGAAATACATCCACAGGTACACCTCCAATTGACTCAAATGATGTCAATTAGCCTATCAGAAACTTCCAAAGCCATGACATCATTTTCTGGAATTTTCCAAGCTGTTTAAAGGCACAGTCAACTTAGTGTATGTAAACTTCTGACCCACTGGAATTGTGATACGGTGAAATATAAGTGAAATCATCTGTCTGTAAACAACTGTTGGAAAAATTACTTGAGTCATGCACAAAGTAGATGTCCTAACCGACTTGCCAAAACTATAGTCTGTTAAAAAGAAATTTGTGGAGTGGTTGAAAAATGATTTTTAATGACTCCAACCTAAGTGTATGTAAACTTCCGACATCAACTGTATCTACCTCTATCACTCCAGTATCCATGCACATTGGAAATGTGGAATTGGAACTGAACCTGTATATAGCTTACTCACGTTCTTCTTATTTGATTTATTTTTGTTTGTTCTACCTTTATTTTTAGTATTACACTGATATCGATTACTGCAATGTTGGGTTAGAGCAGGAAAGGCATTTCACTGTACTTGTGCACGTCATGTAAAAACAACTTGAAACTAAAGCTCAACTCCACATTTAATTAATATGCCTACTGCTTGCTAAATCCATTTTCCAACTATAAAAATACTGTTTCTTTGTAGGACAAGGATTGTCCTGAATTGCTTCGTCTTGCTTTTCTGGTTGGCTGGCAAGTTTTACCATCCATTTATTTCAGATCTACAGGAGTGTAAGTTTCACCATGGCGAGGACCGTGGCGATACACTGGCACATATGAATTATTAGAATATGGCATATATTAGTCAATTATTGCATTCTATCCATGCAGGCTTTCATGGGCTACCTGAGACATGAAACAGAGAGGTGGGAGGGCAGACAGGCTACCTGAGACATGAAACAGAGAGGTGGGAGGGCAGACAGGCTACCTGAGACATGAAACAGAGAGGTGTGATGGCAGACAGGCTACCTGAGACATGAAACAGAGAGGTGGGAGGGCATACAGACTACCTGAGACATGAAACAGATAGGTGGGAGGGCAGACAGACTACCTGAGACATGAAACAGAGAGGTGGGAGGGCATACAGGCTACCTGAGACATGAAACAGAGAGGTGGGAGGGCAGACAGGCTACCTGAGACATGAAACAGATAGGTGGGAGGGCATACAGGCTACCTGAGACATGAAACAGATAGGTGGGAGGGCATACAGACTACCTGAGACATGAAACAGAGAGGTGGGAGGGCATACCGGCTACCTGAGACATGAACCAGAGAGGTGGGAGGGCATACAGGCTACCTGAGACATGAAACAGATAGGTGGGAGGGCATACAGACTACCTGAGACATGAAACAGATAGGTGGGAGGGCAGACAGGCTACCTGAGACATGAAACAGACAGGTGGGAGGGCATACAGGCTACCTGAGACATGAAACAGAGAGGTGGGAGGGCAGACAGGCTACCTGAGACATGAAACAGAGAGGTGGGAGGGCAGACAGGCTACCTGAGACATGAAACAGAGAGGTGGGAGGGCAGACAGGCTACCTGAGACATGAAACAGACAGGTGGGAGGGCAGACAGGCTACCTGAGACATGAAACAAATAGGTGGGAGGGCATACAGGCTACCTGAGACATGAAACAGACAGGTGGGAGGGCAGACAGGCTACCTGAGACATGAAACAGATAGGTGGGAGGGCAGACAGGCTACCTGAGACATGAAACAGACAGGTGGGAGGGCATACAGGCTACCTGAGACATGAAACAGATAGGTGGGAGGGCATACAGGCTACCTGAGACATGAAACAGAGAGGTGGGAGGGCAGACAGGCTACCTGAGACATGAAACAGAGAGGTGGGAGGGCAGACAGGCTACCTGAGACATGAAACAGAGAGGTGGGAGGGCATACAGGCTACCTGAGACATGAAACAGAGAGGTGGGAGTGCAGACAGGCTACCTGAGACATGAAACAGACAGGTGGGAGGGCAGACAGGCTACCTGAGACATGAACCAGAGAGGTGGGAGGGCAGACAGGCTACCTGAGACATGAAACAGAGAGGTGGGAGGGCATACAGGCTACCTGAGACATGAAACAGAGAGGTGGGAGGGCAGACAGGCTACCTGAGACATGAAACAGAGAGGTGGGAGGGCATACAGGCTACCTGAGACATGAAACAGAGAGGTGGGAGGGCAGACAGGCTACCTGAGACATGAAACAGACAGGTGGGAGGGCAGACAGGCTACCTGAGACATGAACCAGAGAGGTGGGAGGGCAGACAGGCTACCTGAGACATGAAACAGAGATGTGGGAGGGCATACAGGCTACCTGAGACATGAAACAGACAGGTGGGAGGGCAGACAGGCTACCTGAGACATGAACCAGAGAGGTGGGAGGGCAGACAGGCTACCTGAGACATGAAACAGAGATGTGGGAGGGCATACAGGCTACCTGAGACATGAAACAGAGAGGTGGGAGGGCAGACAGGCTACCTGAGACATGAAACAGAGAGGTGGGAGGGCATACAGGCTACCTGAGACATGAAACAGAGAGGTGGGAGGGCAGACAGGCTACCTGAGACATGAAACAGAGAGGTGGGAGGGCATACAGGCTACCTGAGACATGAAACAGAGAGGTGGGAGGGCAGACAGGCTACCTGAGACATGAAACAGATAGGTGGGAGGGCAGACAGACTACCTGAGACATGAAACAGATAGGTGGGAGGGCAGACAGGCTACCTGAGACATGAAACAGAGAGGTGGGAGGGCAGACAGGCTACCTGAGACATGAACCAGAGAGGTGGGAGGGCAGACAGGCTACCTGAGACATGAAACAGATAGGTGGGAGGGCAGACAGGCTACCTGAGACATGAAACAGAGAGGTGGGAGGGCAGACAGGCTACCTGAGACATGAAACAGAGAGGTGGGAGGGCATACAGACTACCTGAGACATGAAACAGAGAGGTGGGAGGGCAGACAGGCTACCTGAGACATGAAACAGAGAGGTGGGAGGGCAGACAGGCTACCTGAGACATGAAACAGATAGGTGGGAGGGCAGACAGGCTACCTGAGACATGAAACAGAGAGGTGGGAGGGCAGACAGGCTACCTGAGACATGAAACAGAGAGGTGGGAGGGCATACCGGCTACCTGAGACATGAAACAGAGAGGTGGGAGGGCAGACAGGCTACCTGAGACATGAAACAGAGAGGTGGGAGGGCAGACAGGCTACCTGAGACATGAAACAGAGAGGTGGGAGGGCAGACAGGCTACCTGAGACATGAACCAGATAGGTGGGAGGGCAGACAGGCTACCTGAGACATGAAACAGAGAGGTGGGAGGGCAGACAGGCTACCTGAGACATGAACCAGATAGGTGGGAGGGCAGACAGGCTACCTGAGACATGAAACAGAGAGGTGGGAGGGCAGACAGGCTACCTGAGACATGAAACAGAGAGGTGGGAGGGCAGACAGGCTACCTGAGACATGAAACAGAGAGGTGGGAGGGCAGACAGGCTGTCACCAATTTATTAATGCGCAATTTGCCTAAACGGTAATGGAAACAATTCAACCACTTCTGTTTCATGTGAAGTCCTTACGTCCAGCTGTTTTTATCGACACAAGATGCAAAACCACCCTAGCAGGCAATTGTCACATCTATTTTCTAAGTGTCGACACAGGATAGTTAAATGGAAACTCACCATAGCAGGCAACTGTCACATCTATTTTCTATGCAAATGTCCTAAATCTCAACAACAAAAATAGTTTATGAAAACATAGCTATTAAGGTGAAGTATTACAGGTGAAATGGTACCACAGGCCAGCATGGGTTAGGGTTAGTATTGTATCAAAAACTTGGGATTTCTCCTGAGACTAGCCCTCTCCTATCAAATGACATCAAACACAAGATTCTCTTGATTGTCAACACAGAACATTGGTTTACTAACTACAGCAATGTATATAAAATCTGATCTGTTTGGAGATGGACAACGCATTGCCGTAACATTGTCCTAAATACTAAAGCTTTAACCCTCTATAGAGCGTCTTCCATCAGTCTGGACGTCAAGAGACAGACTGAATCCACAGCACAGACTAACTGATGGGAAGGAATGGTCTACATTGTAACAATCAAAAAACTTAATTTGAACTTCATATATTCTTAAGGAAATATAATGCAAATACTGTGAAACAAAATGTCATATTTCAATTGTGTGCAAGCAGACTAACAAATACACTTTATATCTTAAATAGCATTTACATATATGATTAATTTGCAATTATTAACTGACAAATATTATAATAATCAGAATGACATAGGTAATATTACAAATTCTATCAAATATGGAAGCTTTAAAAAATAAACAATGAAGCCGACTGGTCTGGGCAGTAGAGAGAAGTCTGGGCAGTAGAGAGAGGTCTGGGCAGTAGAGAGAAGTCTGGGCAGCAGAGAGAAGTCTGGGCAGCAGAGAGAAGTCTGGGGCAGCAGAGAGAAGTCTGGGGCAGCAGAGAGAAGTCTGGGGCAGCAGAGAGAAGTCTGGGCAGTAGAGAGAAGTCTGGGCAGCAGAGAGAGGTCTGGGCAGTAGAGAGAAGTCTGGGCAGCAGAGAGAAGTCTGGGCAGCAGAGAGAAGTCTGGGCAGCAGAGAGAGGTCTGGGCAGTAGAGAGAAGTCTGGGCAGCAGAGAGAAGTCTAGGCAGCAGAGAGAGGTCTGGGCAGTAGAGAGAGGTCTGGGCAGTAGAGAGAAGTCTGGGCAGCAGAGAGAAGTCTGGGCAGCAGAGAGAGGTCTGGGCAGTAGAGATAAGTCTGGGCAGCAGAGAGAGGTCTGGGGTCAGGTGTCAAGGTTAAAGCAGCTCTCTAAAGAGCAGTCTCTTTCAGGTCATTGAGATTTGGAATGCGTGAGCGTGAGGGCCGCCCGAACCCATGTCCGTTCTGGCCCCCCTTGCCTTCCCTCCCTCCGTGTTGCTCGGGGTAAGGGTTTCCCTCAGCTCTGCCAAGGGCAGAGTTGTGCCAGCTGGACTCCATCTGACCAGGGAGGGGGTAGGCGGCCTGCCTGCTCTTTAGCTGGGGGGTGCTGGAGCCTGCGTGGCTCCGACTGGGACCCTCACTGAAACCCGCTTTAGCCGAGGTGGAGTTGGGCAGGGGCTGGAAGCGTATATCAGATGGGGCCGTTTGATTGGAGGTGGAGGAGGAGAGGTGAAGGAGCTTCCGTAGAGACTTGAGTGGCTGGCTCTGAGGGGTAAGAATACGAAATATAACAAACATATCTGTACAATATATGACACAGTGTAGTTATTTGTCTGTCATGTTTTAGCAACAGATGTTGCCTCAGTATAGTTGTGAAATGCTAGGGTTAGCTGGAGCTCTTGAAATAACTGTTCTGACTAAATACAGTTGAAGTCGGAAGTTTACATACACCTTAGCCAAATACATTTAAACTCTGTTTTTCATAATTCCTGACATTTAATCCTAGTAAAAATTCCCTGTTTTAGGTCAGTTAGGATCACCACTTTATTTTAAGAATGTGAAATGTCAGAATAATAGTAGAGAGAATGATTTATTTCAGCTTTAATTTCTTTCATCACATTCCCAGTGGCTCAAAAGTTTACAAACACTCAATTAGTATTTGGTAGCATTGCCTTTAAAAAACATTTCGGGTAGCCTTCCACAAGCTTCCCACAATAGGTTGGGTGAATTTTGGCCCATTCCGCCTGACAGAGCTGGTGTAACTGAGTCAGATTGTCAGGCCTCATTGCTCACACAAGCTTTTACAGTTCTGCCCACAAATTTTCTATGGGATTGAGGTTAGGGCTTTGTGACGGCCACTCCAATACCTTGATTTTGTTGTCCTTAAGCCATTTTGCCACAACTTTGGAAGTATGCTTGGGGTCATTGTCCTGACTGATGTCTTCAGATATTGCTTCAACATATCCACATAATTTTCCTCCCTCATGATCCTATCTATTTTGTGAAGTGCACCAGTCCCTCCTGCAGCAAAGCACCCCCACAACATGATGCTGCCACCCCCGTTGGGATGGTGTTCTTCGGCTTGCAAGCCTCCCCCTTTTTCCTCCAAACATAACAATGGTCATTATGGCCAAAGAGTTCTATTTTTGTTTCCTCAGACCAGAGGACATTTCTCCAAAAAGTATGATCTTTGTCCCCATGTGCAGTTGCAAACCATAGTCTGGCTTTTTTAATGGCGGTTTTGGAGCAGTGGCTTCTTCCTTGCTGAGCGACCTTTCAGGTTATGTCGATAAAGGACTCGTTTTACTGTGGATATAGATACTTTAGTACCTGTTTCCTCCAGCATCTTAACAAGGTCCATTGCTGTTGTTCTGGGATTGATTTGCACTTTTCGAAACAAAGAACGTTCATCTCTAGGAGACAGAACGCGTTTCCTTCCTGAACAGTATGACAGCTGCGTGGTCCCATGGTGTTTAGACTTGCGTACTATTGTTTGTACAGATGAACGTGGTACCTTCAGGCATTTGGAAATTGCTCCCAAGGATGGACCAGACTTGTGGAGGTCTACAACTTTTTTTTCTGAGGTCTTGGCTGATTTATTTTGATATTCCCATGATGTCAAGCAAAGAGGCACTGAGTTTGAAGATAGGCCTTGAAATACATCCACAGGTACACCTCCAATTGACTCAAATTATGTCAATTAGCCTATCAGAAGCTTCTAAAGCCATGACATCCTTTTCTGGAATTTCCAAAGCTGTTTAACCTCTTAGAACTCCTGCTCTATACTGCCCCTGTTGGAGAAAGTGCGTACATAGTAAACTGAAAATATTTTTACCCAAAATTGCTAATATATGCATATAAAAATTATTATTATTATTGAATAGAAAACACTCTAAAGTTTCTAAAACCGTTTAAATTATGTCTGAATGTAAAGCAGAACTCTCAGGAGAGCCATTCTCTGTCAACAATGGAAAAGTTGGGTCTACTTTGACGTCATCGCCAACACCCTTCCCAGGCAGCTACGGATCCAGGAACAGTCTCTATCAGTTCAGCGCGATGTCTGCTTTCAAATGGCGCGTTCACTGTGAGAATCACACGAGCCCTGCACCCTTGGTGCGCAAAATTCCGCGTGTCCCTCTCAAAACCGGGCACTCTATTGCGCGCGGCCGATTTGGAGTACGTCTTTTTCCAACATGCAGCATTTGAAGCCGGTTTGTCTGTTAGCGCTGTCCTTTGTTCTACATGCTAAAAACATCATAAAGCTCGATTTTGCACATCGTTTGACCAGTTTAATCGACATATAATATGTAAATTGGAAGTTTTAATGCGCAGAGTGCAGAAGTCATTTTTGATGCATTCCAGCTGAAGCTGTTAGCATATGCTAATACAGGGACACACAACGTGAAACCAAACGATGTATTGGGTAAGTATGACTCCTTCTACGTCTTCTGATGGAAGAACATCAAAGGTAAGGGAATATTTATGTGGTTATTTTGGGTTTCTGTGGACTCCAAACGTACTGCTAATATCTGAGCGCCGACTCCTAGTATAGCCCAGTGAACGATGTCTGTAACGTTAAAAATAAATGTAATACAGCGGTTGCATTAAGAAGAAGTGTATCTTTGTAAATATATGTAGAACATGTATATTTAGTCATGTTTATTGCTTGTTATCTGACGTTATCTGTCGGAGCTATCATCATTTCTCCTGACATTTGAGTAGCATGTTTTTTTTTTAATGTCGTCAACCGAGATTTATGGATATTATATAGCATATTATTGAAAAAAAATTAAATGTACTGTGTAACATGTAATATTACTGTCATCTGATGAAGATTTTCAAAAGGTTAGTGAATTATTTATTTTTTTATCCTACTTTTAAATTTTATTTTTTCTGGGACAAAATGGCCGCCGCTTGCCTTTTATTTCGGTGGTGATCTAATATAAATATGTGCTATGTTTTCGCCGTAAAACATTTTAGAAATCTGACTTGCTGGGTAGATAAACAACTTGTTTATCTTTCATTTGAGCTATTTTACTTGTTAATGTGTGGAGGTTAAATATTTTTAGGAATATTTTTTCGCATTGTGCGTTATGCTAATGAGCTTGAGCCCTAGTCACGAACCCGCATACGGTATTGGTGGACTATGAGGTTAAAGGCAAAGTCAACTTTTTTATTTTACCTTTATTTAACTAGGAAAGTCAGTTCAGAACAAATTCTTATTTTCAATGACGGCCTAGGAACAGTGGGTTAACTGCCTGTTCAGGGGCAGAACAACAGATTTGTACCTTGTCAGCTCGGGGATTTGAACTTGCAACCTTCTGGTTGCTAGTCCAACTCTAGCCACTAGGCTACCCTGCCACCCCAACTTAGTGTATGTAAACTTCTGACCCACTGGAATTGTGATACAGTGAAATATAAGTGAAATAATCTGTCTGTAAACAATTGTTGGAAAAATGACTTGTGTCATGCACAAAGTAGATGTCCTCACCGACTTGCCAAAACTATAGTTTGTTAACAAGAAATTTGTGGAGTGGTTGAAAAACAAGTTGTAATGACTCCAACCTGAGTGTTTGTAAACTTCCAACTTCAACTGTAGATGGCTGTTTCCATAAACACCCACCTACACACCTAGCCCTAACTAGAAAACCAACATGCACCTACACACATAGCCCTAACTAGAAAACCAACACCCACCTACACACCTAGCCCTAACTAGAAAACCAACAGCCACCTACACACCTAGCCCTAACTAGAAAACCAACACCCACCTACACACCTAGCCCCAACTAGAAAACCAACACCCACCTACACACCTAGCCCTAACTAGAAAACCAACACCCACCTACACACCTAGCCCTAACTAGAAAACCAACACCCACCTACACACCTAGCCCTAACTAGAAAACCAACACCCACCTACACACCTAGCCCTAACTAGAAAACCAACACCCACCTACACACCTAGCCCTAACTAGAAAACCAACACCCACCTACACACCTAGCCCTAACTAGAAAACCAACACCCACCTACACACCTAGCCCTAACTAGAAAACCAACACCCACCTACACACCTAGCCCTAACTAGAAAACCAACACCCACCTACACACCTAGCCCTAACTGGAAAACCAACACCCACCTACACACCTAGCCCTAACTGGAAAACCAACACCCACCTACACACCTAGCCCTAACTAGAAAACCAACACCCACCTACACACCTAGCCCTAACTGGAAAACCAACACCCACCTACACACCTAGCCCTAACTAGAAAACCAACACCCATCTACACACCTAGCCCTAACTAGAAAACCAACACCCACCTACACACCTAGCCCTAACTGGAAAACCAACACCCACCTACACACCTAGCCCTAACTGGAAAACCAACACCCACCTACACACCTAGCCCTAACTAGAAAACCAACACCCACCTACACACCTAGCCCTAACTAGAAAACCAACACCCACCTACACACCTAGCCCTAACTAGAAAACCAACACCCACCTACACACCTAGCCCTAACTAGAAAACCAACACCCACCTACACACCTAGCCCTAACTAGAAAACCAACACCCACCTACACACCTAGCCCTAACTAGAAAACCAACACCCACCTACACACCTAGCCCTAACTAGAAAACCAACACCCACCTACACACCTAGCCCTAACTAGAAAACCAACACCCACCTACACACCTAGCCCTAACTGGAAAACCAACACCCACCTACACACCTAGCCCTAACTGGAAAACCAACACCCACCTACACACCAAGCCCTAACTGGAAAACCAACACCCACCTACACACCTAGCCCTAACTGGAAAACCAACACCCACCTACACACCTAGCCCTAACTAGAAAACCAACACCCACCTACACACCAAGCCCTAACTAGAAAACCAACACCCACCTACACACCAAGCCCTAACTAGAAAACCAACACCCACCTACACACCTAGCCCTAACTAGAAAACCAACACCCACCTACACACCAAGCCCTAACTAGAAAACCAACACCCACCTACACACCTAGCCCTAACTAGAAAACCAACACCCACCTACACACCAAGCCCTAACTGGAAAACCAACACCCACCTACACACCAAGCCCTAACTAGAAAACCAACACCCACCTACACACCAAGCCCTAACTAGAAAACCAACACCCACCTACACACCTAGCCCTAACTAGAAAACCAACACCCACCTACACACCTAGCCCTAACTAGAAAACCAACACCCACCTACACTCCTAGCCCTAACTAGAAAACCAACACCCACCTACACACCTAGCCCTAACTAGAAAACCAACACCCACCTACACACCTAGCCCTAACTAGAAAACCAACACCCACCTACACACCTAGCCCTAACTAGAAAACCAACACCCACCTACACACCAAGCCCTAACTAGAAAACCAACACCCACCTACACACCTAGCCCTAACTAGAAAACCAACACCCACCTACACACCTAGCCCTAACTAGAAAACCAACACCCACCTACACACCAAGCCCTAACTAGAAAACCAACACCCACCTACACACCTAGCCCTAACTAGAAAACCAACACCCACCTACACACCTAGCCCTAACTAGAAAACCAACACCCACCTACACACCTAGCCCTAACTAGAAAACCAACACCCACCTACACACCTAGCCCTAACTGGAAAACCAACACCCACCTACACACCTAGCCCTAACTAGAAAACCAACACCCACCTACACACCTAGCCCTAACTAGAAAACCAACACCCACCTACACACCTAGCCCTAACTAGAAAACCAACACCCACCTACACACCAAGCCCTAACTAGAAAACCAACACCCACCTACACACCTAGCCCTAACTAGAAAACCAACACCCACCTACACACCTAGCCCTAACTGGAAAACCAACACCCACCTACACACCTAGCCCTAACTAGAAAACCAACACCCACCTACACACCAAGCCCTAACTAGAAAACCAACACCCACCTACACACCTAGCCCTAACTAGAAAACCAACACCCACCTACACACCTAGCCCTAACTAGAAAACCAACACCCACCTACACACCTAGCCCTAACTAGAAAACCAACACCCACCTACACACCTAGCCCTAACTAGAAAACCAACACCCACCTACACACCTAGCCCTAATTAGAAAACCAACACCCACCCACACACCTAGCCCTAACTAGAAAACCAACACCCACCTACACACCAAGCCCTAACTAGAAAACCAACACCCACCTACACACCTAGCCCTAACTAGAAAACCAACACCCACCTACACACCTAGCCCTAACTAGAAAACCAACACCCACCTACACACCTAGCCCTAACTAGAAAACCAACACCCACCTACACACCTAGCCCTAACTAGAAAACCAACACCCACCTACACACCTAGCCCTAACTAGAAAACCAACACCCACCTACACACCTAGCCCTAACTAGAAAACCAACACCCACCTACACACCTAGCCCTAACTAGAAAACCAACACCCACCTACACACCTAGCCCTAACTAGAAAACCAACACCCACCTACACACCTAGCCCTAACTAGAAAACCAACACCCACCTACACACCTAGCCCTAACTAGAAAACCAACACCCACCTACACACCTAGCCCTAACTAGAAAACCAACACCCACCTACACACCTAGCCCTAACTAGAAACCAACACCCACCTACACACCTAGCCCTAACTAGAAAACCAACACCCACCTACACACCAAGCCCTAACTAGAAAACCAACACCCACCTACACACCTAGCCCTAACTAGAAAACCAACACCCACCTACACACCTAGCCCTAACTAGAAAACCAACACCCACCTACACACCTAGCCCTAACTAGAAAACCAACACCCACCTACACACCTAGCCCTAACTAGAAAACCAACACCCACCTACACACCTAGCCCTAATTAGAAAACCAACACCCACCCACACACCTAGCCCTAACTAGAAAACCAACACCCACCTACACACCAAGCCCTAACTAGAAAACCAACACCCACCTACACACCTAGCCCTAACTAGAAAACCAACACCCACCTACACACCTAGCCCTAACTAGAAAACCAACACCCACCTACACACCTAGCCCTAACTAGAAAACCAACACCCACCTACACACCTAGCCCTAACTAGAAAACCAACACCCACCTACACACCTAGCCCTAACTAGAAAACCAACACCCACCTACACACCAAGCCCTAACTAGAAAACCAACACCCACCTACACACCTAGCCCTAACTAGAAAACCAACACCCACCTACACACCTAGCCCTAACTAGAAAACCAACACCCACCTACACACCTAGCCCTAACTAGAAAACCAACACCCACCTACACACCTAGCCCTAACTAGAAAACCAACACCCACCTACACACCTAGCCCTAACTAGAAAACCAACACCCACCTACACACCTAGCCCTAACTAGAAAACCAACACCCACCTACACACCAAACAGAAAACAAATATCCACTTACAGTGGCTTTACCCCCGTTTGCATTTCTTCTATTTTGATGCCTTACAACCTGCAATTAAATTAAAACCTGCAATTAAAATATATTTTTGGGGGGGTTTGTATCATTTGATTTACACAACGTCTACTACTTTGAAGATGCAAAATATGTTTTATTGTGAAACAAACAAAAAAACAGAAAACTTCATAACTATTCACCCTCCAAAGTCAATACTTTGTAGAGCCACCTTTTGCAGCAATTACAGCTGCAAGTCCCATGGAGTATGTCTCCATAAACTTGGCATATCTAGCCACAGGGATTTCTGTCCATTCTTCAAGGTAAAGCTGCTCCAGCTCGTTCAAGTTGGATGGGTTCCGCTGGTGTACAGTAATCTTTAAGTCATACCACAGATTCTCAATTGGATTGAGGTCTGGGCTTTGACCTGCTAGAAGGTGAACCTCCGTCCCAGTCTCAAATCTCTGGAAGACTGAAATTTCCCTCAAAATGTCCTTGTATTTAGCGCCATCCATCATTCCTTCAATTCTGACCAGTTTCCCAGTCCCTGCCGATGGAAACATCCCCAAAGCATGATGCTGCCACCTCCATGCTTCACTGTGGGATGGTGTTCTCGGGGTGATGTGAGGTGTTGGGTTTGCACCAGACATAGCGTTTTCCTTGATGATCAAAAAGCTACATTTTAGTCTCATCTGACCAGAGTACCTTTTTCCATATGTTTGGGGAGCCTCCCCTATGCCTTTTGGCAAACACCAAATGTGTTTGCTTATTTGCTTCTTCAAGCAATGGCTTTTTTTTCTGGACACTCTTCTGTAAAGCCCAGCTCTGTGGAGTGTACAGCTTAAAGTGGTCCAATGGAAATGAAAACATATGCAAAGGGGGTGAAAACATATGCAAAGGGGTGAAAACATATGCAAAGGGGGTGAAAACATATGTAAAGGGGTGAAAACATATGCAAAGGGGGTGAAAACATATGCAAAGGGGGTGAAAACATATGCAAAGGGGGTGAAAACATATGCAAAGGGGTGAAAACATATGCAAAGGGGGTGAAAACATATGCAAAGGGGTGAAAACATATGCAAAGGGGTGAAAACATATGCAAAGGGGGTGAATACATATGCAAAGGGGGTGAAAACATATGTAAAGGGGGTGAAAACATATGCAAAGGGGTGAAAACATATGCAAAGGGGGTGAAAACATATGCAAAGGGGTGAAAACATATGCAAAGGGGAGGCTACACACCTAACCCTAACCAGAAACCCAACACCCACCTAACCCTAACCAGAAACCCGACACCCACCTACACGCATAACCCTAACCAGAAACCCAACATCCACCTAACCCTAACCAGAAACCCAACACCCACCTAACCCTAACCAGAAACCCAACACCCAACCCTAACCAGAAACCCAACACCCACCTAACCCTAACCAGAAACCCAACACCCACCTAACCCTAACCAGAAACCCAACACCCACCTAACCCTAACCAGAAACCCAACACCCACCTAACCCTAACCAGAAACCCAACACCCACGTAACCCTAACCAGAAACCAACACCCACCTAACCAGAAACCCACACCCACCTAACCCTAACCAGAAACCCAACACCCACCTAACCCTAACCAGAAACCCAACACCCACCTAACCCTAACCAGAAACCCAACACCCACCTAACCCTAACCAGAAACCCAACACCCACCTAACCCTAACCAGAAACCCAACACCCACCTAACCCTAACCAGAAACCCAACACCCACCTACACACATAACCTAACCAACCCTAACCAGAAACCCAACACCCACCTAACCCTAACCAGAAACCCAACACCCACCTAACCCTAACCAGAAACCCAACACCCACCTAACCCTAACCAGAAACCCAACACCCACCTAACCCTAACCAGAAACCCAACACCCACCTAACCCTAACCAGAAACCCAACACCCACCTAACCCTAACCAGAAACCCAACACCCACCTAACCCTAACCAGAAACCCAACACCCACCTAACCCTAACCAGAAACCCAACACCCACCTAACCCTAACCAGAAACCCAACACCCCCACCTAACCAGAAACCCAACACTAACCTAACCAGAAACCCAACACCCACCTAACCCTAACCAGAAACCCAACACCCACCTAACCCTAACCAGAAACCCAACACCCACCTAACCCTAACCAACCCAAAACCAACACCCACCTACACACATAACCCTAACCAGAAACCCAACACCCACCTAACCCTAACCAGAAAACCAACACCCACCTACACACATAACCCTAACCAGAAACCCAACACCCACCTAACCCTAACCAGAAACCCAACACCCACCAAACCCTAATCAGAAACCAACACCCACCGAACCCTAATCAGAAAACCAACACCCACCAAACCCTAATCAGAAAACCAACACCCACCTAACCCTAATCAGAAAACCAACACCCACCACACCCTAATCAGAAACCCCCCACCTAACACACCTAACCTTAACCAGAAAACCAACACCACCCACACATAACCCTAACCAGAAAACCAACACCCACCTAACCCTAACCAGAAACCCAACACCCACCTAACCCTAACCAGAAACCCAACAGAAACCAACACCCCCACCTCAGAAACACACATAACCCTAATCAGAAACCCAACACCCACCTAACCCTAACCAGAAACCCAACACCCACCTAACCCTAACCAGAAACCCAACACCCACCTAACCCTAACCAGAAACCCAACACCCACCTAACCCTAACCAGAAACCCAACACCCACCTAACCCTAACCAGAAACCCAACACCCACCTAACCCTAACCAGAAACCCAACACCCACCTAACCCTAAGCAGAAAACCAACACCCACCTAACCCTAACCAGAAACCCAACACCCACCTAACCCTAACCAGAAACCCAACACCCACCTAACCCTAACCAGAAACCCAACACCCACCTAACCCTAACCAGAAAACCAACACCCACCTACACACATAACCCTAACCAGAAAACCAACACCCACCTAACCCTAACCAGAAAACCAACACCCACCTAACCCTAACCAGAAACCCAACACCCACCCACACACATAACCCTAACCAGAAACCCAACACCCACCTAACCCTAACCAGAAACCCAACACCCACCTAACCCTAACCAGAAACCCAACACCCACCTAACCCTAACCAGAAACCCAACACCCACCTAACCCTAACCAGAAACCCAACACCCACCTAACCCTAACCAGAAACCCAACACTCACCTAACCCTAACCAGAAAACCAACACCCACCTAACCCTAACCAGAAACCCAACACCCACCTAACCCTAACCAGAAAACCAACACCCACCTACACACATAACCCTAACCAGAAAACCAACACCCACCAAACCCTAATCAGAAACCAACACCCACCAAACCCTAACCAGAAACCCAACACCCACCTAACCCTAACCAGAAACCCAACACCCACCTAACCCTAACCAGAAACCCAACACCCACCTAACCCTAACCAGAAACCCAACACCCACCTAACCCTAACCAGAAAACCAACACCTACCTACACACATAACCCTAACCAGAAACCCAACACCCACCTAACCCTAACCAGAAACCCAACACCCACCTAACCCTAACCAGAAAACCAACACCCACCTACACACATAACCCTAACCAGAAAACCAACACCCACCAAACCCTAATCAGAAACCAACACCCACCAAACCCTAATCAGAAAACCAACACCCACCAAACCCTAATCAGAAAACCAACACCCACCAAACCCTAATCAGAAAACCAACACCCACCACACCCTAATCAGAAACCCCCCCACCTACACACCTAACCTTAACCAGAAAACCAACACCCACCAACACACATAACCCTAACCAGAAAACCAACACCCACCTAACCCTAACCAGAAAACCAACACCCACCAAACTCTAATCAGAGACTCCTAGCATTCAGACTTTATTTCAACATTAACGATCTAGAAAAATATCCATTAGGCAGTTGACATTGCTCAGGAGATGGGATAGGTTAAGGGGCCAGGGTTTTTCAGAGACGTAAGAAGAGACATCCCACTCGCTGTTTGTTTATGGTTCATTGACAGTCAATGAACTCAGCAGACCAAACCCAGCTGCTATCGCACCCAGTTAAGACACCCAGTTAAGTAGACCAAAACTGACGGCTTGAGTGAACCATCTTAATTTATACACCATATTTGGCTTTACCTGACAGTGTGCATCAGACATTTTTTCTGATGGCCAGTTTCTCTCCCGTGATTGTTCTCTGTCTCTCTCCCGTGATTGGTCCCGCTCCTGGTTCCGGTGGCGGCTGCTCTGATGACCCGATGACCGGGCGGACTTCTGGACGACCACGTGATCTGCCCCGTCACCTGGGACCTATCACCATACAGAGGTCAGACGTTAGACTTCACCACTCAGCCCAGAACTCCAGAACATTCCGAACGCAACCGCAGAACATTCCCAACGCAACCACTGAACATTCCCCCTGCAACCCCAGAACATTCCCACTGCAACCCCAGAACATTCCCCCTGCAACCCCAGAACATTCCCCCAGCAACACCAGAACATTTCCCCAGCAACACCAGAACATTCCCCCAGCAACCCCAGAATATTCCCCCAGCAACACCAGAACATTCCCCCTGCAACACCAGCCCCTAAATAGTTACCATTATGCTACAAGGTGTGGTTTGGACTGTCATAGCCCCTAAAGACTTACCATTATGCTACAAGGTGTGGTTTGGGCTGTCTGAATCCTGACTCAGGAAGGCCAGCATAAATTCTGAGATTTCCATACCCAACTATAACATTTTCCGTCAAGATATAACTGCCAAAGGGGGAGGAGTTGCAGTCTACTGCAGAGATAGCCTGCACAGTAATGTCATACTTTCCAGGTCCATACCCAAACAGTTCGAACTACTAATTTTAAAAATTACTCTCTCCAGAAAAAAGTCTCTCAATGTTGCCGCCTGCTACCGACCCCCCTCAGCTCCCAGCTGACTGACCATCTCGAATCCCACCGTACCTTCTCCGCTGTGCAATCTGGTTTCCAAGCCGGTCACGGGTGCACCTCAGCCACGCTCAAGGTACTAAACGATATCATAACCGCCATCGATAAAAGACAGTAATGTGCAGCCGTCTTCATCGACCTTGCCAAGGCTTTCGACTCTGTCAATCACCATATTCTTATCGGCAGACTCAGTAGCCTCGGTTTTCCTGATGACTGCCTTGCCTGGTTCACCAACTACTTTGTAGACAGAGTTCAGTGTGTCAAATCGGAGGGCATGCTGTCCGATCCTCTGGCAGTCTCTATGGGGGCTCAATTCTCGGGCCGACTCTTTTCTCTGTATATATCAATGATCTTGCTCTTGCTGCGGGCGATTCCCTGATCCACCTCTACGCAGACGACACCATTCTGTATACTTCCGGCCCGTCCTTGGACACTGTGCTATCTAACCTCCAAACGAGCTTCAATGCCATACAACACTCCTTCCGTGGCCTCCAACTGCTCTTAAACGCTAGTAAAACCAAATGCATGCTTTTCAACCATTCGCTGCCTGCACCCGCACGCCCGACTAGCATCACCACCCTGGATGGTTCCGACCTAGAATATGTGGACATCTACAAGTACCTAGGTGTCTGGCTAGACTGTAAACTCTCCTTCCAGACTCATATCAAACATCTCCAATCTAAAATCAAATCTAGTCGGCTTTCTATTCCGCAACAAAGCCTCCTTCACTCACGCCGCCAAACTTACCCTAGTAAAACTGACTATCCTACCGATCCTCGACTTCGGCGATGTCATCTACAAAATAGCTTCCAACACTCTACTCAGCAAACTGGATGCAGTTTATCACAGTGCCATCCGTTTTGTTACTAAAGCACCTTATACCACCCACCACTGCGACTTGTACGCTCTAGTCGGCTGGCCCTCGCTACATATTCGTCGCCAGACCCACTGGCTCCAGGTCATCTACAAGTCCATGCTAGGTAAAGCTCCGCCTTATCTCAGTTCACTGGTCACGATGGCAACACCCACCCGCGCTCCAGCAGGTGTATCTCACTGATCATCCCTAAAGCCAACACCTCATTTGGCCGCCTTTCGTTCCAGTTCTCTGCTGCCTGTGACGAACTAATTGCAAAAATCGCTGAAGTTGGAGACTTTTATCTCCCTCACCAACTTCAAACATCTGCTAAATAGCCCACCCAATTTTACCTACCTCTTCCCCATACTGTTTATATTTATTTACTTTTCTGCTCATTTGCACACCAATATCTCTACCTGTACATGTCCATCTGATAATTTATCACTCCAGTGTTAATCTGCAAAATTGTAATTATTCGCCTACCTCCTCATGCCTTTTGCACACAATGTATATAGACTCTCTTTTTTTTCTTTTTTTCTACTGTGTTATTGACTTGTTAATTGTTTACTCCATGTGTAACTCTGTGTTGTCTGTTCACACTGCTATGCTTTATCTTGGCCAGGTCGCAGTTGCAAATGAGAACTTGTTCTCAACTAGCCTACCTGGTTAAATAAAGGTGAAATAAAATAAAATAAATAAATAAATAAAGAGTTACCATTATGCTACAAGGTGTGGATTGGACTGTCAAAGCCCCTAAATAGTTACCTTTATGCTACAAGGTGTGGGTTGGACTGTCAAAGCCCCTAAATACTTACCATTATGCTACATGGTGTGGGTTGGACTGTCATAGGCCCTAAAAACCATTGCTACCCTCTGTTCTCTCTGTCTGTAGAACTAGAGGATATTCTGGGTTACAGCAGGAGGGATATTCTGGGGTAGAGCAGAGGGGATATTCTGGGGTAGAGCAGAGGGGATATTATGGGGTAGACCAGAGGGGATATTCTGGGGTAGAGCAGAGGGGATATTCTGGGGTAGAGCAGAGGGGATATTCTGGGGTAGACCAGAGGGGATATTCTGGGGTAGACCAGAGGGGATATTCTGGGGTAGAGCAAAGGGGATATTCTGGGGTAGAGCAGAGGGGATATTCTGGGGTAGAGCAGAGGGGATATTCTGGGGTAGAGCAGAGGGGATATTCTGGGGTAGACCAGAGGGACCAGAGGGGATATTCTGGGGTAGAGCAGAGGGGATATTCTGGGGTAGAGCAGAGGGGATATTCTGGGGTAGAGCAGAGGGGATATTCTGGGGTAGAGCAGAGGGGATATTCTGGGGTACAGCAGGGGTATATTCAGATTCTGGGGGGATATTCTGGGGTAGACCAGAGGGGATATTCTGGGGTAGAGCAGAGGGATATTCTGGGGTAGAGCAGAGGGGATATTCTGGGGTAGAGCAGAGGGGATATTCTGGGGTACAGCAGGGAGGATATTCTGGGGTAGAGCAGAGGATAGTACAGCAGGAGGATATTCTGGGGTAGAGCAGAGGGATATTCTGGGGTAGAGCAGGGGATTATTCTGGGGTAGAGCAGAGGGGATATTCTGGGGAAGACCAGAAGGGATATTCTGGGGTAGAGCAGAGGGGATATTCTGGGGTAGAGCAGAGGGGATATTCTGGGGTAGAGCAGAGGGGATATTCTGGGGTAGACTAGAGGGGATATTCTGGGGTAGACCAGAGGGGATATTCTGGGGTAAACCAGAAGGGATATTCTGGGGTAGAGCAGGAGGGATATTCTGGGGTAGAGCAGGAGGGATATTCTGGGGTAGACCAGAAGGGATATTCTGGGGTAGAGCAGAGGGGATATTCTGGGGTAGAGCAGAGGGGATATTCTGGGTTGACCAGAGGGGATATTCTGGGGTAGACCAGAGGGGATATTCTGGGGTAGAGCAGAGGGGATATTCTGGGGTAGACCAGAGGGATAATCTGGGGTACAGAAGGGAGGATAATCTGGGGTAGACTAGAGGGGATATTCTGGGGTAGACCAGAGGGGATATTCTGGGGTAGACCAGAAGGGATATTCTGGGGTAGAGCAGAGGGGATATTCTGGGGTACAGCAGGGAGGATATTCTGGGGTAGAGCAGAGGGGATTATTCTGGGGTAGAGCAGAGGGGATATTCTGAGGTAGAGCAGAGGGGATATTCTGGGGTAGACCAGAGGGGATATTCTGGGGTAGAGCAAAGGGGATACCAGAGAGGGGATATTCTGGGGTAGAGCAGAGGGGATATTCTGGGGTAGAGCAGGGGGATTATTCTGGGGTAGAGCAGAGGGGATATTCTGGGGTAGACCAGAGGAGATATTCTGGGGTAGAGCAGAGGGGATATTCTGGGGTAGACCAGAGGGGATATTCGGGGTAGAGCAGAGGGGATATTCTGAGGTAGAGCAGAGGGGATATTCTGGGGTAGAGCAGAGGGGATATTCTGGGGTAGAGCAGAGGGGATATTCTGGGGTAGAGCAGAGGGGATATTCTGGGGTAGACCAGAGGGATATTCTGGGGTACAGCAGGGAGGATATTCTGGGGTACAGCAGGGGTATATTCTGGGGTAGACCAGAGGGGATATTCTGGGGTAGACCAGAAGGGATATTCTGGGGTAGAGCAGGAGGGATATTCTGGGGTAGACCATAAGGGATATTCTGGGGTAGAGCAGAGGGGATATTCTGGGGTAGAGCAGAGGGGATATTCTGGGGTAGACCAGAGGGGATATTCTGGGGTAGAGCAGAGGGATATTCTGGGGTAGACCAGAGGGGATAATCTGGGGTACAGAAGGGAGGATAATCTGGGGTAGACTAGAGGGGATATTCTGGGGTGGACTAGAGGGGATATTCTGGGGTAGACCAGAGGGGATATTATGGGGTAGACCAGAGGGGATATTCTGGGGTAGAGCAGAGGGGATATTCTGGGGTAGAGCAGAGGGGATATTCTGGGGTAGACCAGAGGGGATATTCTGGGGTAGAGCAAAGGGGATATTCTGGGGTAGAGCAGAGGGGATATTCTGGGGTAGAGCAGAGGGGATATTATGGGGTAGACCAGAGGGGATATTCTGGGGTAGAGCAGAGGGGATATTCTGGGGTAGAGCAGAGGGGATATTCTGGGGTAGACCAGAGGGGATATTCTGGGGTAGAGCAAAGGGGATATTCTGGGGTAGAGCAGAGGGGATATTCTGGGGTAGAGCAGAGGGGATATTCTGGGGTAGAGCAGAGGGGATATTCTGGGGTAGAGCAGAGGGGATATTCTGGGGTAGAGCAGAGGGGATATTCTGGGGTAGACCAGAGGATATTCTGGGGTACAGCAGGGAGGATATTCTGGGGTACAGCAGGGGTATATTCTGGGGTAGACCAGAGGGGATATTCTGGGGTAGACCAGAAGGGATATTCTGGGGTAGAGCAGGAGGGATATTCTGGGGTAGACCATAAGGGATATTCTGGGGTAGAGCAGAGGGGATATTCTGGGGTAGAGCAGAGGGGATATTCTGGGGTAGACCAGAGGGGATATTCTGGGGTAGAGCAGAGGGGATATTCTGGGGTAGACCAGAGGGGATAATCTGGGGTACAGAAGGGAGGATAATCTGGGGTAGACTAGAGGGGATATTCTGGGGTGGACTAGAGGGGATATTCTGGGGTAGACCAGAGGGGATATTATGGGGTAGACCAGAGGGGATATTCTGGGGTAGAGCAGAGGGGATATTCTGGGGTAGAGCAGAGGGATATTCTGGGGTAGACCAGAGGGGATATTCTGGGGTAGAGCAAAGGGGATATTCTGGGGTAGAGCAGAGGGGATATTCTGGGGTAGAGCAGAGGGGATATTATGGGGTAGACCAGAGGGGATATTCTGGGGTAGAGCAGAGGGGATATTCTGGGGTAGAGCAGAGGGGATATTCTGGGGTAGACCAGAGGGGATATTCTGGGGTAGAGCAAAGGGGATATTCTGGGGTAGAGCAGAGGGGATATTCTGGGGTAGAGCAGAGGGGATATTCTGGGGTAGAGCAGAGGGGATATTCTGGGGTAGAGCAGAGGGGATATTCTGGGGTAGAGCAGAGGGGATATTCTGGGGTACAGCAGGGAGGATATTCTGGGGTAGAGCAGGGAGGATATTCTGGGGTAGAGCAGAGGGGATATTCTGGGGTAGAGCAGGGGGATTATTCTGGGGTAGAGCAGAGGGGATATTCTGGGGTAGACCAGAGGAGATATTCTGGGGTAGAGCAGAGGGGATATTCTGGGGTAGAGCAGAGGGGATATTCTGGGGAAGACCAGAAGGGATATTCTGGGGTAGAGCAGAGGGGATATTCTGGGGTAGAGCAGAGGGGATATTCTGGGGTAGAGCAGAGGGGATATTCTGGGGTAGACTAGAGGGGATATTCTGGGGTAGACCAGAGGGGATATTCTGGGGTAAACCAGAAGGGATATTCTGGGGTAGAGCAGGAGGGATATTCTGGGGTAGAGCAGGAGGGATATTCTGGGGTAGACCAGAAGGGATATTCTGGGGTAGAGCAGAGGGGATATTCTGGGGTAGAGCAGAGGGGATATTCTGGGTTGACCAGAGGGGATATTCTGGGGTAGACCAGAGGGGATATTCTGGGGTAGAGCAGAGGGGATATTCTGGGGTAGACCAGAGGGGATAATCTGGGGTACAGAAGGGAGGATAATCTGGGGTAGACTAGAGGGGATATTCTGGGGTAGACCAGAGGGGATATTCTGGGGTAGACCAGAAGGGATATTCTGGGGTAGAGCAGAGGGGATACTCTGGGGTACAGCAGGGAGGATATTCTGGGGTAGAGCAGAGGGGATATTCTGGGGTAGAGCAGGGGGATTATTCTGGGGTAGAGCAGAGGGGATATTCTGGGGTAGACCAGAGGAGATATTCTGGGGTAGAGCAGAGGGGATATTCTGGGGTAGACCAGAGGGGATATTCGGGGTAGAGCAGAGGGGATATTCTGAGGTAGAGCAGAGGGGATATTCTGGGGTAGAGCAGAGGGGATATTCTGGGGTAGAGCAGAGGGGATATTCTGGGGTAGAGCAGAGGGGATATTCTGGGGTAGACCAGAGGGATATTCTGGGGTACAGCAGGGAGGATATTCTGGGGTACAGCAGGGGGTATATTCTGGGGTAGACCAGAGGGGATATTCTGGGGTAGACCAGAAGGGATATTCTGGGGTAGAGCAGGAGGGATATTCTGGGGTAGACCATAAGGGATATTCTGGGGTAGAGCAGAGGGGATATTCTGGGGTAGAGCAGAGGGGATATTCTGGGGTAGACCAGAGGGGATATTCTGGGGTAGAGCAGAGGGGATATTCTGGGGTAGACCAGAGGGGATAATCTGGGGTACAGAAGGGAGGATAATCTGGGGTAGACTAGAGGGGATATTCTGGGGTGGACTAGAGGGGATATTCTGGGGTAGACCAGAGGGGATATTCTGGGGTAGAGCAGAGGGGTATTCTGGGGTAGAGCAGGGGGGATATTCTGGGGTAGAGCAGAGGGGATATTCTGGGGTAGACCAGAGGGGATATTCTGGGGTAGAGCAGAGGGGATATTCTGGGGTAGAGCAGAGGGGATAATCTGGGGTAGACCAGAGGGGATATTCTGGGGTAGACCAGAGGGGATATTCTGGGGTAGACTAGAGGGGATATTCTGGGGTAGACCAGGGGGCTATTCTGGGGTACAGCAGGGGGGATATTCTGGGGTAGAGCAGAGGGGATATTATGGGGTAGAGCAGGGAGGATATTCTGGGGTAGAGCAGAGGGGATATTCTGGGGTAGACCAGAGGGGATATTCTTGGGTAGAGCAGAGGGGATATTCTGGGGTACAGCAGGGGGTATATTCTGGGGTAGAGCAGGGGGGATATTCTGGGGTACAGCAGGGAGGATATTCTGGGGTAGAGCAGAGGGGATACTCTGGGGTACAGCAGAGGGGATATTCTGGGGTAGAGCAGGGGGATATTATGGGGTAGACCAGAGGGGATATTCTGGGGTAGACTAGAGGGGATATTCTGGGGTAGACCAGAGGGGGTATTCTGGGGTAGAGCAGAGGGGATATTCTGGGGTAGACCAGAGGAGATATTCTGGGGTAGACCAGAGGGGATATTCTGGGGTAGACCAGAGGGGATATTCTGGGGTAGACCAGAGGGGATATTCTGGGGTAGAGCAGAGGGGATATTCTGGGGTAGACCAGAGGGGATATTCTGGGGTAGACCAGAGGGGATATTCTGGGGTAGACCAGAGGGGATATTCTGGGGTAGACCAGAGGGGATATTCTGGGGTAGAGCAGAGGGGATATTCTGGGGTAGAGCAGAGGGGATATTCTGGGGAAGACCAGAAGGGATATTCTGGGGTAGACCAGAGGGGATATTCTGAGGTAGAGCAGAGGGGATATTCTGGGGTAGAGCAGGGGGGATATTATGGGGTAGACCAGAGGGGATATTCTGGGGTAGAGCAGGGAGGATATTCTGGGGTAGAGCAGAGGGGATATTCTGGGGTAGAGCAGAGGGGATATTCTGGGGTAGAGCAGAGGGGATATTCTGGGGTAGAGCAGAGGGGATATTCTGGGGTAGAGCAGAGGGGATATTCTGGGGTAGAGCAGAGGGGATATTCTGGGGTAGACCAGAGGGATATTCTGGGGTAGAGCAGAGGGGATATTCTGGGGTAGAGCAGGGGGATTATTCTGGGGTAGAGCAGAGGGGATATTCTGGGGTAGAGCAGAGGGGATATTCTGGGGTAGACCAGAGGGGATATTCTGCGGTAGACCAGAGGGGATATTCTGGGGTACAGCAGGGAGGATATTCTGGGGTACAGCAGGGGGTATATTCTGGGGTAGACCAGAGGGGATATTCTGGGGTAGACCAGAAGGGATATTCTGGGGTAGAGCAGGAGGGATATTCTGGGGTAGAGCAGGAGGGATATTCTGGGGTAGACCAGAAGGGATATTCTGGGGTAGAGCAGAGGGGATATTCTGGGGTAGAGCAGAGGGGATATTCTGGGGTAGACCAGAGGGGATATTCTGGGGTAGAGCAGAGGGGATATTCTGGGGTAGAGCAGAGGGGATATTCTGGGGTAGAGCAGAGGGGATATTCTGGGGTAGACCAGAGGGGATAATCTGGGGTACAGAAGGGAGGATAATCTGGGGTAGACTAGAGGGGATATTCTGGGGTAGACTAGAGGGGATATTCTGGGGTAGACCAGAGGGGATATTCTGGGGTAGAGCAGAGGGGATATTCTGGGGTAGAGCAGAGGGGATATTCTGGGGTAGAGCAGGGGTATATTCTGGGGTAGAGCAGAGGGGATATTCTGGGGTAGAGCAGAGGGGATATTCTGGGGTAGAGCAGAGGGGATATTCTGGGGTAGAGCAGAGGGGATATTCTGGGGTAGACCAGAGGGGATAATCTGGGGTACAGAAGGGAGGATAATCTGGGGTAGACTAGAGGGGATATTCTGGGGTAGACTAGAGGGGATATTCTGGGGTAGACCAGAGGGGATATTCTGGGGTAGAGCAGAGGGGATATTCTGGGGTAGAGCAGGGGTATATTCTGGGGTAGAGCAGAGGGGATATTCTGGGGTAGAGCAGGGGGTATATTCTGGGGTAGAGCAGAGGGGATATTCTGGGGTAGAGCAGAGGGATATTCTGGGGTAGAGCAGAGGGGATATTCTGGGGTAGACCAGAGGGGATATTCTGGGGTAGAGCAGAGGGGATATTCTGGGGTAGACCAGAAGGGATATTCTGGGGTAGAGCAGAGGGGATATTCTGGGGTACAGCAGGGGGTATATTCTGGGGTAGAGCAGATGGGATATTCTGGGGTAGAGCAGAGGGGATATTCTGGGGATATTCTGGGGTAGACCAGAGGGGATATTCTGGGGTAGAGCAGGGAGGATATTCTGGGGTACAGCAGGGGGTATATTCTGGGGTAGAGCAGAGGGGATATTCTGGGGTAGAGCAGAGGGGATATTCTGGGGTACAGCAGGGGGTATATTCTGGGGTAGACCAGAGGGGATATTCTGGGGTAGACCAGAGGGGATATTCTGGGGTAGACCAGAGGGGATATTCTGGGGTACAGCAGGGAAGATAATGTGCACCTTCAAGATTTTCAGTTCTTAACCATGCAAGACTATCCCGCCACCCTCTCACCCTTCCCTCCCTCACCCCGACCTCTCCGCATGCTGTCAGCTGCCTGCCTGTACAGCTGGAGTCACAGGTGACAACAGAATCAGAATCCTGTAGGCCCACAGAATGAGGACAGGAAAGGTAAACTACCCAACAACAGATCCATGAAGTGACTGAAATAACATTTTCTGAAGGGCCCTATCTGGTCAGATTGTCCTGGTCTGGATAGAAACATTTTGATAGAGGATTCAATCCATATTATAAATCAGCTTTACAGTGAATTGTGTTGGTTCAATTTGTTTGAACGCTCCAAATAGGGCTCTCATGATGTCATCATGACCAAAGTAGCATGTGTCTAGCTATGTGATTAAAGTACACTATAAGAGTACACTAGGTCTACATACTAACCTCCTGATGACGTCCTGTTTGAGCGTTTGATGGATCTGGTTGGTTCTAGTTTCATAATGATTATAATGATTAGAGACCAGACAAGAGGAGATGAATTAGAGTTGATTCATTATGTTAACATCAGCATGCGGTGATGACAATGGTTCCATGGGGTTAGACTAGTACTGTAGAGAAGAGATACACCATGGGAGAAGAGACAACAGGTAGCACCATCACTGAGGAGATGTGCTTTATGTTATTCTTTGAGTTACAGAGGGGGAAAATACATTTCTTCATGAGGGGAGTCCTTCTGTCTGGGAGCGTCATCTGCAAAATAAGAACCACATGACTGCAGGGAAAGATGGGCAACAACAACATATACTGTATGAGGTGTCTTTGTCATGGTAACATACAAGATATGTAAGGAAGCAGAGGCCAAAGAAGGAAACACTGTGATATATAGACAGACTTAAGCATTATGTAGAGATACTACACATACGTAAAGACACATACAGTACCAGTCAAAAGTTTGGACACACCTACTCGTTCAAGGGTTTTTATTTATTTTTACAATTTTCTTCATTGTAAAATAGTAGTGAAGACATCAAAATTATGAAATAACACATATGGAATCATGTAGTAACCAAAAAAGTGTTAAATAAATCTAAATATATTTTAGATTCTTCAAAGTAGCCCACCTTTGCCTTGATGACAGTTTTGCACACTCTTGGCATTCTCTTCACCTGGAATGTTTTTCCAACAGTCTTGAAGAAGTTCCCACATATGCTGAGCACTTGTTGGCTTCTTTTCCTTCACTCTGTGGTCCAACTCATCCCAAAGCATCTCAATTGGGTTGAGGTTGAGTCATTATCGAGGCTAGGTCATCTGATGCAGCATTCCCATAACTCTCCTTTTTGGTCAAATAGCCCTTACACAGCCTAGAGGTGTGTTGGGTCATTGTCCTGTTGAAAAACAAATGATAGTACCACTATGTCCAAACCAGATGGGATGGCGTATCGCTACAGAATGCTGTGATAGCCCTGCTGGTTAAGTGTGCCTTGAATTCTAAATAAATCACAGACAGTGTCACCAGCAAAGCACCCCCACACCTCCTCCTCCTCCTGTCTTTAAACATCAGCTATCTGAGCAGCTAAACGATCGCTGCAGCTGTACACAGCCCATCTGTAAACAGCCCATCCAATCTACCTAACTCATCCCCATATTGTTTTTATTTACTTTTTTGCACACCAGTATCTCTACTTGCACATCATCATCATCTGCACATCTATCACTCCAGTGTTAATTTGCTAAATTGTAATTACTTTGCCACTATGGCCTATTTATTGCCTCACCTCCTCACGCCATTTGCACACACTGTATATATATATATACACTTTTCTTCTATTGTGTTATTGACTGTATGTTTGTTTATTCCATGTGTAACTCTGTGTTGTTGTTTACTCCACGTGTAACTCTGTGTTGTTGTTTTACTCCCTGTGTAACTCTGTGTTGTTGTTTACTCCACGTGTAACTCTGTGTTGTTGTTTTATTCCATGTGTAACTCTGTGTTGTTGTTTTACTCCCTGTGTAACTCTGTGTTGTTGTTTATTCCATGTGTAACTCTGTGTTGTTGTTTATTCCATGTGTAACTCTGTGTTGTTGTTTTACTCCCTGTGTAACTCTGTGTTGTTGTTTTATTCCATGTGTAACTCTGTGTTGTTGTTTTACTCCCTGTGTAACTCTGTGTTGTTGTTTATTCCATGTGTAACTCTGTGTTGTTGTTTATTCCATGTGTAACTCTGTGTTGTTGTTTTACTCCCTGTGTAACTCTGTGTTGTTGTTTATTCCATGTGTAACTCTGTGTTGTTGTTTTACTCCCTGTGTAACTCTGTGTTGTTGTTTATTCCATGTGTAACTCTGTGTTGTTGTTTTACTCCCTGTGTAACTCTGTGTTGTTGTTTTACTCCCTGTGTAACTCTGTGTTGTTGTTTATTCCATGTGTAACTCTGTGTTGTTGTTTATTCCATGTGTAACTCTGTGTTGTTGTTTTACTCCCTGTGTAACTCTGTGTTGTTGTTTACTCCATGTGTAACTCTGTGTTGTTGTTTATTCCACGTGTAACTCTGTGTTGTTGTTTATTCCATGTGTAACTCTGTGTTGTTGTTTATTCCATGTGTAACTCTGTGTTGTTGTTTATTCCATGTGTAACTCTGTGTTGTTGTTTATTCCACGTGTAACTCTGTGTTGTTGTTTATTCCATGTGTAACTCTGTGTTGTTGTTTATTCCATGTGTAACTCTGTGTTGTTGTTTATGTCGCACTGCTTTGCTTTATCTTGGCCGCAGTTGCAGTTGCAGGTCGCAGTTGTGCCTGCCTGATTAAATAAAGACAAAATTAAATAAAAATAAATAAAAATGCCTCACGGTAGGAACCACATGTGGCGATCATCACTTCACCTACTCTGCGTCTCACAAAGACACGACGGTTGGACCAAAAATCTCAAATTTGGACTCATCAGACCAAAGGACAAATTTCCCCTGGTCTAATGTGCATTGCTGGTGTTTCTTGGCCAAAAGCAAGTCTCTTCTTCTTATAGGTGTCCTTTAGTAGTGGTTTATTTGCAGCAATTCGACCATGAAGGCCTGATTCTCTTCTGAACAGTTGATGTTGAGATGCGTCTGTCAGCATTTATTTGGGCTGCAATCTGAGGTGCAGTTAACTCTAATGAACTTATCCTCTGCAGCAGAGGTAACTCTGGGTCTTCCTATCCAATCTGAGGTGCAGTTAACTCTAATGAACTTATTCTCTGCAGCAGAGGTAACTCTGGGTCTTCCTTTCCAATCTGAGGTGCAGTTAACTCTAATGAACTTATTCTCTGCAGCAGAGGTAACTCTGGGTCTTCCTTTCCAATCTGAGGTGCAGTTAACTCTAATGAACTTATTCTCTGCAGCAGAGGTAACTCTGGGTCTTCCTTTCCAATCTGAGGCTGGTAACTCTAATGAACTTATCCTCTGCAGCAGAGGTAACTCTGGGTCTTCCTATCCAATCTGAGGTGCAGTTAACTCTAATGAACTTATCCTCTGCAGCAGAGGTAACTCTGGGTCTTCCTATCCAATCTGAGGTGCAGTTATCTCTAATGAACTTATCCTCTGCAGCAGAGGTAACTCTGGCTCTTCCTATCCAATCTGAGGTGCAGTTATCTCTAATGAACTTATCCTCTGCAGCAGAGGTAACTCTGGGTCTTCCTTTCCAATCTGAGGCTGGTAACTCTAATGAACTTATCCTCTGCAGCAGAGGTAACTCTGCGTCTTCCATTCCTGTGTCGGTCCTCATGAGAGCCACTGCATTTGAAGAAACTTTCAAAGTTCTTGAAATTGTACGTATTGACTGACCGTTATGTCTTAAAGTAATGATGGACTGTCGTTTCTCTTTGCTTATTTGAGCTGTTCTTGCCATAATATGGACTTGGTCTTTTACCAAATAGAGCCATCTTCTGTATCCCCCTTACCTTGTTACAACAAAACTGATTGGCTCAAACGCATTAAGAAGTAAAGAAATTCCAGGGCACACCTGTTAATTGAAATACATTCCAGGTGACGACCTCATGAAGCTGGTTGAGAGAATGCCAAGAGTGTGCAAAGCTGTCATCAAGGCAAAAAGGGTGGCAACATTGAAGAATCTCAAAAATATTTAACACTATTTTGGTTAATACATGATTCCATATATGTGTGATGTCATAGTTTTGATATCTTCACTATTATTTTACCATGTAGAAATAAAGAAACCCTGGAATGAGTAGGTGCGTCCAAACTTATGACTGGCACTGTACACATGTTAACTCCAGAGGGTATGGCAGACCATAACATTACAGAAGAGAACAGCACCCACCGTTTTGGACTTGTTCTTCTTCTTCTTCTTCTTTATTGCTCTGAAGAAGCCCTGCTTCTCCTTTTCTTTGGTCGGCTCTGATTGGTTCATCACCACGATCTCTGGGCGCATCCTATTGATGGAGAGAACACAATACAGCTGGAAAAACAGAAGGACTCTAACGGAGGGACAGTCCAAGCTGCGCTGCAACTGGATGGATTGAAAGACTAATGAAGGAACAGTCCAAGCTGTATTGTACAGTAACTGGAAGGAGAGGAAGAGTCTAATGAAGGCTCAGTCCAAGCTGCACTGTAACATGACAGAGATGAGGACTCTAATGAAGGAACAGTCCACGCTGTAATGTAACTGGACATACTTGAGGACTCTAATGAAGGAACAGTCAAAGCTGTAATGTACTCTAACTGGACAGACTTGAGGAATCTAATGAAGGAACAGTCCAAGTTGTAATGTACTCTTACTGGAAAGACTTGAGGACTCTAATGAAGGAACAGTCCATGCTGTAATGTAAGTGGACAGACTTGAGGACTCTAATGAAGGAACAGACCAAGCTGCAATGTACTCTAACTGGACAGACTTGAGGACTCTAATGAAGGAACATTCCAAGCTGTAATGTAACTGGACAGACTTGAGGACTCTAATGAAGGAACAGTCCAAGCTGTAATGTAACTGGGCCGACTTGAGGACTCTAATGAAGGACTCAAGCTGTAATGAACTGGAACAGACTCTAATGAAGGAACAGTCCAAGCTGTAATGGAACTGGACAGACTTGAGGACTCTAATGAAGGAACAGTCCAAGCTGTAATGTACACTACCTGGACAGACTTGAGGACTCTAATGAAGGAACAGTCCAAGCTGTAATGTACTCTAACTGGACAGACTTGAGGACTCTAATGAAGGAACAGTCCAAGCTGTAATGTAACTGGACAGACTTGAGGACTCTAATGAAGGAACAGTCCAAGCTGTAATGTACTCTAACTGGACAGACTTGAGGACTCTAATGAAGGAACAGTCCAAGCTGTAATGTAACTGGACAGACTTGAGGACTCTAATGAAGGAACAGTCCAAGCTGTTGTGTACACTAACTGGACAGACTTGAGGACTCTAATGAAGGAACAGTCCAAGCTGTAATGTACTCAAACTGGACAGACTTGAGGACTCTAATGAAGGAACAGTCCAAGCTGTAATGTAACTGGACAGACTTGAGGACTCTAATGAAGGAACAGTCCAAGCTGTAATGTACACTAACTGGACAGACTTGAGGACTCTAATGAAGGAACAGTCCAAGCTGTAATGTACACTAACTGGACAGACTTGAGGACTCTAATGAAGGAACAGTCCAAGCTGTAATGTACTCTAACTGGACAGACTTGAGGACTCTAATGAAGGAACAGTCCAAGCTGTAATGTACTCTAACTGGACAGACTTGAGGACTCTAATGAAGGAACAGTCCAAACTGTAATGTAACTGGACAGACTTGAGGACTCTAATGAAGGAACACTCCAAGCTGTAATGTACTCTAACTGGACAGACTTGAGGACTATAATGAAGGAACAGACCAAGCTGCAATGTACTCTAACTGGACAGACTTGAGGACTCTAATGAAGGAACATTCCAAGTTGTAATGTAACTGGACAGACTTGAGGACTCTAATGAAGGAACAGTCCAATGCTGTAATGTAACTGGACAGACTTGAGGACTCTAATGAAGACTTGAGGACTCTAATGAAGGAACAGTCCATGCTGAAGGAACAGTCCATGCTGTAATGTAACTGGACAGACTTGAGGACTCTAATGAAGGAACAGTCCATGCTGTAATGTAACTGGACAGACTTGAGGACTCTAATGAAGGAACAGTCCAAGCTGTAATGTACTCTAACTGGACAGACTTAAGGACTCTAATGAAGGAACAGTCCAAGCTGTAATGTACTCTAACTGGAAAGACTTGAGGACTCTAAAGAAGGAACAGTCCAAGCTGTAATGTAATTGGACAGACTTGAGGACTCTAATGAAGGAACAGTCCAAGCTGTATTGTACTCTAACTGGACAGACTTGGGACTCTAATGAAGGAACAGTCCAAGCTATAATGTAACTGGACAGACTTCAGGACTGTAATGAAAGAACAGTCCAAGTTGTAATGTAACTGGACAGACTTGAGGACTCTAATGAAGGAACAGTCCAAGCTGTAATGTAACTGGACAGACTTGAGGACTCTAATGAAGGAACAGTCCAAGCTGTAATGTACACTAACTGGACAGACTTGAGGACTCTAATGAAGGAACAGTCCAAGCTGTAATGTAACTGGACAGACTTGAGGACTCTAATGAAGGAACAGTCCAAGCTGTAATGTGCACTAACTGGACAGACTTGAGGACTCTAATGAAGGAACAGTCCAAGCTGTAATGTACTCTAACTGGACAGACTTGAGGACTCTAATGAAGGAACAGTCCAAGCTGTAATGTACACTAACTGGACAGACTTGAGGACTCTAATGATGGAACAGTCCAAGCTGTAATGTGCTCTAACTGGACATACTTGAGGACTCTAATGAAGGAACAGTCCAAGCTGTAATGGAACTGGACAGACTTGAGGACTCTAATGAAGGAACAGTCCAAGCTGTAATGTAATTGGACAGACTTGAGGACTCTAATGAAGGAACAGTCCAAGCTGTAATGTACTCTAACTGGACAGACTTGGGACTCTAATGAAGGACCAGTCCAAGCTATAATGTAACTGGACAGACTTGAGGACTCTAATGAAGGAACTAATGTAACTGGACAGAAGGCTGTAATGTACTCTAACTGGACAGACTTGGGACTCTAATGAAGGACCAGTCCAAGCTATAATGTAACTGGACAGACTTGAGGACTCTAATGAAGGAACAGTCCAAGCTGTAATGTACTCTAACTGGACAGACTTGAGGACTCTAATGAAGGAACAGTCCAAGCTGTAATGTACACTAACTGGACAGACTTGAGGACTCTAATGATGGAACAGTCCAAGCTGTAATGTACTCTAACTGGACATACTTGAGGACTCTAATGAAGGAACAGTCCAAGCTGTAATGTACTCTAACTGGACAGACTTGAGGACTCTAATGAAGGAACAGTCCAAGCTGTAATGTAACTGGACAGACTTGATGATTCTAATGAAGGAACAGTCCAAGCTGTAATGTAACTGAACAGACTAGAGGACTCTAATGAAGGAACAGTCCAAGCTGCAATGTAACTGGACAGACTTGAGGACTCTAATGAAGGAACAGTCCAAGCTGTAATGTACTCTAACTGGACAGACTTGAGGACTCTAATGAAGGAACAGTCCAAGCTGTAATGTACTCTAACTGGACAGACTTGAGGACTCTAATGAAGGAACAGTCCAAGCTGTAATGTACTCTAACTGGACAGACTTGAGGACTCTAATGAAGGAACAGTCCAAGCTGTAATGTGCACTAACTGGACAGACTTGAGGACTCTAATGAAGGAACAGTCCAAGCAGTAATGTACGCTAACTGGACAGACTTGAGGACTCTAATGATGGAACAGTCCAAGCTGTAATGTGCTCTAACTGGACATACTTGAGGACTCTAATGAAGGAACAGTCCAAGCTGTAATGGAACTGGACAGACTTGAGGACTCTAATGAAGGAACAGTCCAAGCTGTAATGTACTCTAACTGGACAGACTTGGGACTCCAATGAAGGAACAGTCCAAGCTATAATGTAACTGGACAGACTTGATGATTCTAATGAAGGAACAGTCCAAGCTGCAATGTAACTGGACAGACTTGAGGACTCTAATGAAGGAACAGTCCAAGCTGTAATGTAACTGGACAGACTTGAGGACTCTAATGAAGGAACAGTCCAAGCTGTAATGGAACTGGACAGACTTGAGGACTCTAATGAAGGAACAGACCAAGCTGTAATGTACTCTAACTGGACAGACTTGAGGACTCTAATGAAGGAACAGACCAAGCTGCAATGTGCACTAACTGGACAGACTTGAGGACTCTAATGAAGGAACAGACCAAGCTGCAATGTACTCTAACTGGACAGACTTGAGGACTCTAATGAAGGAACAGTCCAATCTGTAATGTAACTGGACAGACTTAGGACTGGACAGACTAATGTACTCTTACTGGACAGACTGAGGACTCTAATGAAGGAACAGTCCAAGCTGTAATGTGCACTAACTGGACAGACTTGAGGACTCTAATGAAGGAACAGTAACTGGACAGAAGGACTCTAATGTAACTGGACAGACTTGAGGACTCTAATGAAGGAACAGTCCAAGCTGTAATGTAACTGAACAGGCTTGAGGACTCTAATGAAGGAACAGTCCAAGCTCTAATGTAACTGGACAGACTTGCGGACTCTAATGAAAGAACAGTCCAAGTTGTAATGTAACTGGACAGACTTGAGGACTCTAATGAAGGAACAGTCCGAGCTGTAATGTACTCTAACTGGACAGACTTGAGGACTCTAATGAAGGAACAGTCCAAGCTGTAATGTACTCTAACTGGACAGACTTGAGGACTCTAATGAAGGAACAGTCCAAGCTGTAATGTACTCTAACTTTTGTTGTATTACAGCTTGAATTCAAAATGGATGAAATAAAAAAAAATCTCACCCATCTTCACCCATAATGACAAAGTCAAAACATGTTTTTAGACATTTTTTTGCAAATTTATTGAGAATGAAATACAGAAATATCTAATTTACATAAGTATCACACCCCTGAGTAAATACTGTGGAAGGACCACCAGAGGGCAGGCTGGGCTCAGGGATAGCAGCCCAACAAGGCATGGGAGACAAGGTAACCAGAGGGCAGGCTGGGCTCAGGGATAGCAGCCCAACAAGGCATGGGAGACAAGGTAACCAGAGGGCAGGCTGGGCTCAGGGATAGTAGCCCAACAAGGCATGGGAGACAAGGTAACCAGAGGGCAGGCTGGGCTCAGGGATAGTAGCCCAACAAGGCATGGGAGACAAGGTAACCAGAGGGCAGGCTGGGCTCATGGATAGTAGCCTAACCAGGCATGGGAGACAAGGTAACCAGAGGGCAGGCTGGGCTCATGGATAGTAGCCCAACAAGGCATGGGAGACAAGGTAACCAGAGGGCAGGCTGGGCTCAGGGATAGCAGCCCAACAAGGCATGGGAGACAAGGTAACCAGAGGGCAGGCTGGGCTCACGGATAGCAGCCCAACAAGGAATGGGAGACAAGGTAACCAGAGGGCAGGCTGGGCTCATGGATAGTAGCCCAACAAGGCTTGGGAGACAAGGTAACCAGAGGGCAGGCTGGGCTCATGGATAGTAGCCCAACAAGGCATGGGAGACAAGGTAGCCAGAGGGCAGGCTGGGCTCAGGGATAGTAGCCCAACAAGGCATGGGAGACAAGGTAACCAGAGGGCAGGCTGGGCTCATGGATAGTAGCCTAACCAGGCATGGGAGACAATGTAACTAGAGGGCAGGTTGGGCTCATGGATAGTAGCCCAACAAGGCATGGGAGACAAGGTAACCAGAGGGCAGGCTGGGCTCATGGAAAGCAGCCCAACAAGGCATGGGAGACAAGGTAACCAGAGGGCAGGCTGGGCTCAGGGATAGTAGCCTAACCAGGCATGGGAGACAAGGTAACTAGAGGGCAGGTTGGGCTCATGGATAGTAGCCCAACAAGGCATGGGAGACAAGGTAACCAGAGGGCAGGCTGGGCTCACGGATAGTAGCCCAACAAGGCATGGGAGACAAAGTAACCAGAGGGCAGGCTGGGCTCATGGATAGCAGCCCAACAGAGCCTGGGAGACAAGGTAACCAGAGGGCAGGCTGGGCTCAGGGATAGTAGCACAACAAGGCATGGGAGACAAGGTAACCAGAGGGCAGGCTGGGCTCATGGATAGTAGCCTAACCAGGCATGGGAGACAAGGTAACCAGAGGGCAGGCTGGGCTCATGGATAGTAGCCTAACCAGGCATGGGAGACAAGGTAACTAGAGGGCAGGTTGGGCTCATGGATAGTAGCCCAACAAGGCATGGGAGACAAGGTAACCAGAGGGCAGGCTGGGCTCATGGATAGCAGCCCAACAAGGCATGGGAGACAAGGTAACCAGAGGGCAGGCTGGGATCAGGGATAGTAGCCTAACCAGGCATGGGAGACAAGGTAACTAGAGGGCAGGTTGGGCTATTGGATAGTAGCCCAACAAGGCATGGGAGACAAGGTAACCAGAGGGCAGGCTGGGCTCATGGATAGCAGCCCAACAGAGCCTGGGAGACAAGGTAACCAGAGGGCAGGCTGGGCTCAGGGATAGTAGCACAACAAGGCATGGGAGACAAGGTAACCAGAGGGCAGGCTGGGCTCACGGATAGCAGCCCAACAAGGCATGGGAGACGAGGTAACCAGAGGGCAGGCTGGGCTCATGGATAGCAGCCCAACAAGGCATGGGAGACAAGGTAACCAGAGGGCAGGCTGGGCTCAGGGATAGTAGCCTAACCAGGCATGGGAGACAAGGTAACTAGAGGGCAGGTTGGGCTCATGGATAGTAGCCGAACAAGGCATGGGAGACAAGGTAACCAGAGGGCAGGCTGGGCTCACGGATAGTAGCCCAACAAGGCATGGGAGACAAGGTAACCAGAGGGCAGGCTGGGCTCATGGATAGCAGCCTAACAGAGCCTGGGAGACAAGGTAACCAGAGGGCAGGCTGGGCTCATGGATAGCAGCCCAACAAGGCATGGGAGACAAGGTAACCAGAGGGCAGGCTGGGCTCATGGATAGTAGCCCAACAAGGCATGGGAGACAAGGTAACCAGAGGGCAGGCTGGGCTCATGGATAGTAGCCCAACAAGGCATGGGAGACAAGGTAACCAGAGGGCAGGCTGGGCTCAGGGATAGCAGCCCAACAAGGCATGGGAGACAAGGTAACCAGAGGGCAGGCTGGGCAGGCTGGGCTCATGGATAGCAGCCCAACAAGGCATGGGAGACAAGGTAACCAGAGGGCAGGCTGGGCTAACGGATAGTAGCCCAACAAGGCATGGGAGACAAGGTAACCAGAGGGCAGGCTGGGCTCAGGGATAGTAGCCCAACAAGGCATGGGAGACAAGGTAGCCAGGGGGCAGGCTGGGCTCAGGGATAGTAGCCCAACAAGGCATGGGAGACAAGGTAACCAGAGGGCAGGCTGGGCTCATGAATAGTAGCCTAACCAGGCATGGGAGACAAGGTAACTAGAGGGCAGGTTGGGCTCATGGATAGTAGCCCAACAAGGCATGGGAGACAAGGTAACCAGAGGGCAGGCTGGGCTCATGGATAGCAGCCCAACAAGGCATGGGAGACAAGGTAACCAGAGGGCAGGCTGGGCTCAGGGATAGTAGCCTAACCAGGCATGGGAGACAAGGTAATTAGAGGGCAGGTTGGGCTCATGGATAGTAGCCCAACAAGGCATGGAAGACAAGGTAACCAGAGGGCAGGCTGGGCTCACGGATAGTAGCCCAACAAGGCATGGGAGACAAGGTAACCAGAGGGCAGGCTGGGCTCATGGATAGCAGCCCAACAGAGCCTGGGAGACAAGGTAACCAGAGGGCAGGCTGGGCTCAGGGATAGCAGCCCAACAAGGCATGGGAGACGAGGTAACCAGAGGGCAGGCTGGGCTCAGGGATAGTAGCCCAACAAGGCATGGGAGACAAGGTAACCAGAGGGCAGGCTGGGCTCATGGATAGTAGCCCAACAAGGCATGGGAGACAAGGTATCCAGAGGGCAGGCTGTGCTCATGGATAGTAGCCCAACAGAGCCTGGGAGACAAGGTAACCAGAGGGCAGGCTGGGCTCATGGATAGTATCTCAACAAGGCATGGGAGACAAGGTAACCAGAGGGCAGGCTGGGCTCAGGGATAGCAGCCCAACAAGGCATGGGAGACAAGGTAACCAGAGGGCAGGCTGGGCTCAGGGATAGTAGCCCAACAAGGCATGGGAGACAAGGTAACCAGAGGGCAGGCTGGGCTCAGGGATAGCAGCCCAACAAGGCATGGGAGACAAGGTAACCAGAGGGCAGGCTGGGCAGGCTGGGCTCATGGATAGCAGCCCAACAAGGCATGGGAGACAAGGTAACCAGAGGGCAGGCTGGGCTAACGGATAGTAGCCCAACAAGGCATGGGAGACAAGGTAACCAGAGGGCAGGCTGGGCTCAGGGATAGTAGCCCAACAAGGCATGGGAGACAAGGTAGCCAGAGGGCAGGCTGGGCTCAGGGATAGTAGCCCAACAAGGCATGGGAGACAAGGTAACCAGAGGGCAGGCTGGGCTCATGGATAGTAGCCTAACCAGGCATGGGAGACAAGGTAACTAGAGGGCAGTTTGGGCTCATTGATAGTAGCCCAACAAGGCATGGGAGACAAGGTAACCAGAGGGCAGGCTGGGCTCATGGATAGCAGCCCAACAAGGCATGGGAGACAAGGTAACCAGAGGTCAGGCTGGGCTCAGGGATAGTAGCCTAACCAGGCATGGGAGACAAGGTAACTAGAGGGCAGGTTGGGCTCATGGATAGTAGCCCAACAAGGCATGGGAGACAAGGTAACCAGAGGGCAGGCTGGGCTCACGGATAGTAGCCCAACAAGGCATGGGAGACAAGGTAACCAGAGGGCAGGCTGGGCTCATGGATAGCAGCCCAACAGAGCCTGGGAGACAAGGTAACCAGAGGGCAGGCTGGGCTCATGGATAGCAGCCCAACAAGGCATGGGAGACAAGGTAACCAGAGGGCAGGCTGGGCTCATGGATAGTAGCCCAACAAGGCATGGGAGACAAGGTAACCAGAGGGCAGGCTGGGCTCATGGATAGTAGCCCAACAAGGCATGGGAGACAAGGTAACCAGAGGGCAAGCTGGGCTCAGGGATAGCAGCCCAACAAGGCATGGGAGACAAGGTAACCAGAGGGCAGGCTGGGCTCATGGATAGCAGCCCAACAAGGCATGGGAGACAAGGTAACCAGAGGGCAGGCTGGGCTAACGGATAGTAGCCCAACAAGGCATGGGAGACAAGGTAACCAGAGGGCAGGCTGGGCTCATGGATAGTAGCCCAACAAGGCATGGGAGACAAGGTAACCAGAGGGCAGGCTGGGCTCAGGGATAGCAGCCCAACAAGGCATGGGAGACAAGGTAACCAGAGGGCAGGCTGGGCTCATGGATAGTAGCCTAACCAGGCATGGGAGACAAGGTAACCAGAGGGCAGGCTGGGCTCATGGATAGTAGCCTAACCAGGCATGGGAGACAAGGTAACTAGAGGGCAGGTTGGGCTCATGGATAGTAGCCCAACAAGGCATGGGAGACAAGGTAACCAGAGGGCAGGCTGGGCTCAGGGATAGTAGCCTAACCAGGCATGGGAGACAAGGTAACTAGAGGGCAGGTTGGGCTCATGGATAGTAGCCCAACAAGGCATGGGAGACAAGGTAACCAGAGGGCAGGCTGGGCTCACGGATAGTAGCCCAACAAGGCATGGGAGACAAAGTAACCAGAGGGCAGGCTGGGCTCATGGATAGCAGCCCAACAGAGCCTGGGAGACAAGGTAACCAGAGGGCAGGCTGGGCTCAGGGATAGTAGCACAACAAGGCATGGGAGACAAGGTAACCAGAGGGCAGGCTGGGCTCACGGATAGCAGCCCAACAAGGCATGGGAGACGAGGTAACCAGAGGGCAGGCTGGGCTCATGGATAGTAGCCCAACAAGGCATGGGAGACAAGGTAACCAGAGGGCAGGCTGGGCTCAGGGATAGCAGCCCAACAAGGCATGGGAGACAAGGTAACCAGAGGGCAGGCTGGGCTCATGGATAGTAGCCTAACCAGGCATGGGAGACAAGGTAACCAGAGGGCAGGCTGGGCTCATGGATAGTAGCCTAACCAGGCATGGGAGACAAGGTAACTAGAGGGCAGGTTGGGCTCATGGATAGTAGCCCAACAAGGCATGGGAGACAAGGTAACCAGAGGGCAGGCTGGGCTCAGGGATAGTAGCCTAACCAGGCATGGGAGACAAGGTAACTAGAGGGCAGGTTGGGCTCATGGATAGTAGCCCAACAAGGCATGGGAGACAAGGTAACCAGAGGGCAGGCTGGGCTCACGGATAGTAGCCCAACAAGGCATGGGAGACAAGGTAACCAGAGGGCAGGCTGGGCTCATGGATAGCAGCCCAACAGAGCCTGGGAGACAAGGTAACCAGAGGGCAGGCTGGGCTCAGGGATAGTAGCACAACAAGGCATGGGAGACAAGGTAACCAGAGGGCAGGCTGGGCTCACGGATAGCAGCCCAACAAGGCATGGGAGACGAGGTAACCAGAAGGCAGGCTGGGCTCATGGATAGTAGCCCAACAAGGCATGGGAGACAAGGTAACCAGAGGGCAGGCTGGGCTCAGGGATAGCAGCCCAACAAGGCATGGGAGACGAGGTAACCAGAGGGCAGGCTGGGCTCAGGGATAGTAGCCCAACAAAGCATGGGAGACAAGGTAACCAGAGGGCAGGCTGGGCTCATGGATAGTAGCCCAACAAGGCATGGGAGACAAGGTAACCAGAGGGCAGGCTGGGCTCATGGATAGTAGCCCAACAGAGCCTGGGAGACAAGGTAACCAGAGGGCAGGCTGGGCTCATGGATAGTATCTCAACAAGGCATGGGAGACAAGGTAACCAGAGCGCAGGCTGGGCTCAGGGATAACAGCCCAACAAGGCATGGGAGACAAGGTAACCAGAGGGCAGGCTGGGCTCAGGGATAGTAGCCCAACAAGGCATGGGAGACAAGGTAACCAGAGGGCAGGCTGGGCTCATGGATAGCAGCCCAACAAGGCATGGGAGACAAGGTAACCAGAGGGCAGGCTGGGCTCAGGGATAGCAGCCCAACAAGGCATGGGAGACGAGGTAACCAGAGGGCAGGCTGGGCTCAGGGATAGTAGCCCAACAAGGCATGGGAGACAAGGTAACCAGAGGGCAGGCTGGGCTCATGGATAGCAGCCCAACAAGGCATGGGAGACGAGGTAACCAGAGTCAATTAAGCACAGCTGACGGTACTAATGAGATACTCTCCTTCCCCTATAAGAGAGAGAATGGAACCAGCAGAGAGTGGGGGAAACTATCTCTGGAAGATGGCCACCGAGAGAGAGGAGCTATCCAGGAAGAACCACTAAGACGGTGACAATCCCGGGACTTTTGTTGTAGTTTAAAGATAAGCCTATTGTGTTCCTGTTTCATCTGGAGAAGAAGATGTATGTTTTTCCTTGGAAGATTTTCATTGATTATGTTGGAGTGTTTGTGTTGACCAAATGCCCTCAATAGAGAACTGTGTTCAATCAAGACAACCTACTCCTGACTCGTTTATTCCACCTTCCCGCTTTAGAGTGACGCCCAATTACTTGGTCCGCTCACAATACTTTGTAGAAGCACTTTTGGCAGTGATTACAGCTGTGAGTCTTTCTTGGTAAGTCTCTAAGAACCTTCCAAACCTGGATTGTACAACATTTGCCGATTTGTTATTTTCAAATTACTTCCAGCAATGTCAAATTCATTGTTGATCATTGTTAGACAACCATTTCCAGGTCTTGCCATTGATATTCAAGTAGATTTAAGTCAAATCTGTAACTCTGCCACTCAGCAACATTTATTGTCTTCTTGGTAAGCAACTCCAGCGTAGATTTACGTTAGTATTGTGGAGTAACTACAATTTTGTTGGTCCCATCCTCAGTTTTCTCCTATCACAGCCATAAAATTCTGTAACTGTTTTAAAGTCACCATTGGCATGGTGAAATCCATGAATGGTTTCCTTCTTCTCCGGCAACTGACTTAAGAAGGACGCTTGTATCTTTTTTAAGTGTCCAGTGATTGGGTCTCAATGTAGACGACAGCCTCTCTGAGTTAATGATTGCTGTTTAGCAGGTATTGTTTTTGTCCAGATGGGATAGGGCAGTGTGCAGTGTGATTGCGTCACCTGTGGACCTGTTGGGAACTGAAGTGGATCTAGGGTGGCCAGTAAGGTGGAGGTGATATGATCCTTAACTAGTCTCTCAAAGTACTTCATGATGACAGATGTGAGTGCTACGGGGCGGTAGTCATTTAGTTCAGTTATCTTTGCCTTCTTGGGTACAGAACACCCCAGCCAGCTGGTCTGCGCATGCAGAGGCCAGAGGACGCGGCTAGGGATGCCGTCTGGGCCAGCAGCCTTGCGAGAATTAACAAGTTTAAATGTTTTACTCACATCAGCCACGGAGGAGAGCGAGGGGATGCAGTCTTTGTTAGCGAGCCGCGACGGTGGCACTGTTCTAACCTCAAAGCAAAGAAGGTGTTTATAGTTTGTCTGGAAGCGGGACGTCGGTGTCCGTGACGTGGCTGTTTTTGTAGACCGTGATTTCCTGTAGGCCCTGCCACATACATCTTATGTCTGAGCCGTTGAATTGCGACTCCACCTTCTCCCTGTACCGGCATTTCGCTTGTTTGATTGCCTTGCGTAGGGAATAACTACACTGTTTACATTCAGCCATATTCCCAGATGTCTTTCCATGGTTAAATGCGTTGGATTGTGCTTTCAGTTTTGTTCGAATGCCGCCATCCATCCACGGTTTTAATAATCACAGTGGCGGTGGGTCAGTCATAGTGTGGGGGTGCTTTATAAACACACTCACCGAGTCAGCCATGTTGTTCTCTGAGGCTGACCGGAACATGCACTCTTTATAAACACACTCACCGAGTCAGCAATGTTGTTCTCTGAGGCTGACCGGAACATGCACTCTTTATAAACACACTCACCGAGTCAGCAATGTTGTTCTCTGAGGCTGACCGGAACATGCACTCTTTATAAACACACTCACCGAGTCAGCAATGTTGTTCTCTGAGGCTGACCGGAACATGCACTCTTTATAAACACACTCACCGAGTCAGCAATGTTGTTCTCTGAGGCTGACCGGAACATATTCCAGTCAGCGATGTTGTTCTCTGAGGCTGACCGGAACATATTCCGAGTCAGCGATGTTGTTCTCTGAGGCTGACCGGAACATATTCCAGTCAGCGATGTTGTTCTCTGAGGCTGACCGGAACATATTCCAGTCAGCGATGTTGTTCTCTGAGGCTGACCGGAACATATTCCAGTCAGCGATGTTGTTCTCTGAGGCTGACCGGAACATATTCCAGTCAGCGATGTTGTTCTCTGAGGCTGACCGGAACATATTCCAGTCAGCGATGTTGTTCTCTGAGGCTGACCGGAACATATTCCGAGTCAGCGATGTTGTTCTCTGAGGCTGACCGGAACATATTCCAGTCAGCGATGTTGTTCTCTGAGGCTGACCGGAACATATTCCAGTCAGCGATGTTGTTCTCTGAGGCTGACCGGAACATATTCCAGTCAGCGATGTTGTTCTCTGAGGCTGACCGGAACATATTCCAGTCAGCGATGTTGTTCTCTGAGGCTGACCGGAACATATTCCAGTCAGCGATGTTGTTCTCTGAGGCTGACCGGAACATATTCCGAGTCAGCGATGTTGTTCTCTGAGGCTGACCGGAACATATTCCGAGTCAGCGATGTTGTTCTCTGAGGCTGACCGGAACATATTCCAGTCAGCGATGTTGTTCTCTGAGGCTGACCGGAACATATTCCAGTCAGCGATGTTGTTCTCTGAGGCTGACCGGAACATATTCCAGTCAGCGATGTTGTTCTCTGAGGCTGACCGGAACATATTCCAGTCAGCGATGTTGTTCTCTGAGGCTGACCGGAACATATTCCAGTCAGCGATGTTGTTCTCTGAGGCTGACCGGAACATATTCCAGTCAGCGATGTTGTTCTCTGAGGCTGACCGGAACATATTCCAGTCAGCGATGTTGTTCTCTGAGGCTGACCGGAACATATTCCAGTCCACGTGATCAAAACAATCTTGAAGCTTCCGATTGGTCAGACCAGCTGTTACTGATACAAGTATCCTGTGTGTGTATCCTGTGTATTTGTTTATTTTCTCTCCTTCTCCCCTCACAGGTGAAAATTGGTTATTTCGTTCTCACTTTTACTTTTTCACTATTTGAATTTGCATGAGTTATGTTACGGGTCTCGATACCATCTCTCCTAGACTGTCGGGCCAAAAGGGATTCGTAACACCAGCATTGAATGGTTCTCATCACTGGTACATCCTGTTTATGTTTATGCCTATAAGACGGAACGAGCAAGATAGCGTTGTGGTCGGATTTGCCAAAGGGAGTACACTTCCCCAAAAAATAAAGGTAACACTAAAATAACACATCCTAGATCTGAATGAATGAAATATTCTTATTAAATACTTTTTTCTTTACATAGTTGAATGTGCTGACAACAAAATCACACAAATGATCAATGGAAATCAAATTTATCAACCCATGGAGGTCTGGATTTGGAGTCACACTCAAAATTAAAGTGGAAAACCACACTACAGGCTGATCCAACTTTGATGTAATGTCCTTAAAACAAGTCAAAATGAGGCTCAGTAGTGTGTGTGGCCTCCACGTGCCTGTATGACCTCCCTACAACGCCAGGGCATGCTCCTGATGAGGTGGCGGATGGTCTCCTGAGGGATCTCCTCCCAGACCTGGACTAAAGCATCTGCCAACTCCTGGACAGTCTGTGGTGCAACGTGGCGTTGGTGGATGGAGCGAGACATGAAGTCCCAGATGTGCTCAATTGGATTCAGGTCTGGGGAACGGGCGGGCCAGTCCATAGCATCAATGCCTTCCTCTTGCAGGAACTGCTGACACACTCCAGCCACATGAGGTCTAGCATTGTCTTGCATTAGGAGGAACCCAGGGCCAACCACACCAGCATATTTGTCTCACAAGGGGTCTGAGGATCTCATCTCGGTACCTAATGGCAGTCAGGCTACCTCTGGGGAGCACATGGAGGGCTGTGCGGCCCCCCAAATAAATGCCACCCCACACCATGACTGACCCACCGCCAAACCGGTCATGCTGGAGGATGTTGCAGGCAGCAGAACGTTCTCCACGGCGTCTCCAGACTGTCACATGTGCTCAGTGTGAACCTGCTTTCATCTGTGAAGAGCACAGGGCACCAGTGGTAAATTTGTCAATCTTGGTATTCTCTGGCAAATGCCAAACGTCCTGCACAGTGTTGGGCTGTAAGCAAAACCCCCACCTGTGGACGTCGGGCCCTCATACCACCCTCATGGAGTCTGTTTCTGACCGTTTGAGCAGACACATGCACATTTGTGGCCTGCTGGAGGTCATTTTGCAGGGCTCTGGCAGTGCTTCTCCTTGCACAAAGGCAGAGGTAGCGGTCCTGCTGCTGGGTTGTTGCCCTCCTACGGCCTCCTCCACGTCTCCTGATGTACTGGCCTGTCTCCTGGTAGCGCCTCCATGCTCTGGACACTACGCTGACAGACACAGCAAACCTTCTCGCATTGATGTGCCATCCTGGATGAGCTGCACTACCTGAGCCACTTGTGTGGGTTGTAGACTCCGTCTCATGCTACCACTAGAGTGAAAGCACCGCCAGCATTCAAAAGTGACCAAAACATCAGCCAGGAAGCATAGGAACTGAGAAGTGGTCTGTGGTCCCCCACCTGCAGAACCACTCCTTTATTGGGGGTGTCTTGCTAATTGCCTATAATTTCCACCTGTTGCCTATTCCATTTGCACAACAGCATGTGACATTTATTGTCAATCAGTGTTGCTTCCTAAGTGGACAGTTTGATTTCACAGAAATGTGATTGACTTGGAGTTACATTGTGGTGTTTAAGTGTTCCCTTTATTTTTTTGAGCAGTGTATTAGCCCTGCGAGTCGTGCAATCAATATGCTGGTAGACTTTAGGTAGCCTTGTTCTCACATTTGCTTTGTTAAAATCCCCATCCACAATAAATGCAGCCTCCGGATATATAGTTTGCAGTTTACATAGAATCCAGTGAAGTTCTTTGAGGGCCATCTTGGTGTTCGCTTCAGGGGGAATGTACACAGCTGTGACTATAACTGACGAGAATTCTCTTGGTAGGTAAAATGGCCGGCATTTGATTGTAAGGAATTCTAGGTCGGGTGAGCAAAAGCACTTCAGTTCCTGTATGTTGTTATGATTACACCATGAGTCGTTAATCATAAAATATACACCCCCACCCTTCCTCTTCTCAGAGAAGTGTTTATCTCTGTCGGCGTGATACATGGAGAAGCCCGGTGGCTGTACCAATTCCAACAACATATCCAGAGAGAGCCATGTTTCCGTGAAACAGAGAATGTTACAATCTCTGTCTCTCTGGAAGGCAACCCTTGCTCGGATTTCGTCTACCTTGTTGTCAAGAGACTGGACATTGGCGAGTACTATACTCGGGAGCGGTGAGCGATGTGCACGTTTACGGAGCCTGACCAGAAGGCTGCTCCATCTGCCCCTTCTGCGGCGCCATTGTTTTGGGTCGCCTACTGGGATTAGATCCATTGTCCTGGGTAGTGGTCCAAACAGAGGATCCGCTTCGGGAAAGTCGTATTCCTGGTCGTAATATTGGAAAGTTGACGTTGCTCTTATATCCAATAGTTCTTCCCGGCTGTATGTAATAAGACTTAATATTTCCTGGAGTAACTATGTAAGAAATAACACATAATAAAAAAAATACTCCATAGTTTCCTAAGAACGCGAAGCAAGGCGACCATCTCTATCGGTGCCATTTAGCAGGATTACATTCATTTCTATTCATTTTACAATGAGACAGCAAGGAGATGTGGCAATTTTTTTACACAGAAGATGTAGCATTTTATAACTAATTATGTGCAATTCTACTCATTTTGCCATGGGGTGGAGAGACGATTTTGGAATTTCACAAGAAATCTCATTCAATTTTACTTATTTTGCAATGGGACGGGAGAGAAGATGTAGCAAATTTATAGCTAATCACATACAATTCTACTCATTTTGCCATCCGGTGAAGAGAAGATTTAGCAATTTTATAACAAATTCCATGCAATTCTACTCACTTTGCCATGGGGCAGAGAGAAGATTTAGCAAATGTATAACACATTTCATGTCATTTACTCATTTTGCCATGGAGAGGAGAAAAGATTTGGCAATTTTATAAATAATTGCATGCAATTTTACTCATTTTTACAATGGAATGGAGAGAATTTTTAGAAATTATTTTACTAATTTCAAACAATTCTATTCATTTTACAACAGAGCAGAGAGAAGATTTAGCAATTTTATAAATAATTTCATGCAATTCTACTAATTTTGCCAACCGGTGAAGAGGAGACTGAAATTTTGTAGCAAATTTCATGTGATTCTACTCATGTGGCAATGAGGCAGAGAAAATATTTAGCAAATGTAAAACTCATTTCATGCAATTCTACTCATTTTGACATGGGGCTGAGAGAAAATTTGCATATATATATTACTAATATATACTACTAATTTTGTCATAGGCCAAAGAGAAGGTGTAGCAATTTTATAACTAATTACATACATTCTACTCATTTTGCCATCCGGTGAAGAGAAGATTTAGCAATTATAGAACTAATTACATACATTCTACTCATTTTGCCATCCGGTGAAGAGAAGATTTAGCAATTATAGAACTAATTACATACATTCTACTCATTTTGCCATCCGGTGAAGAGAAGATTTAGCAATTATAGAACTAATTACATACATTCTACTCATTTTGCCATCCGGTGAAGAGAAGATTTAGCAATTATAGAACTAATTACATACATTCTACTCATTTTGCCATCCGGTGAAGAGAAGATTTAGCAATTATAGAACTAATTACATACATTCTACTCATTTTGCCATCCGGTGAAGAGAAGATTTAGCAATTATAGAACTAATTACATACATTCTACTCATTTTGCCATCCGGTGAAGAGAAGATTTAGCAATTTTGTAACAAATTTCATGCAATTCTACTCATTTTGCCATCCGGTGAAGAAAAGATTTAGCAATTTTGTAACAAATTTCATGCAATTCTACTCATTTTGCCATCCGGTGAAGAGAAGATTTAGCAATTTTGTAACAAATTTCATGCAATTCTACTCATTTTGCCATGGGGCCGAGAGAAGATTTAGCAATTATAGAACTAATTACATACATTCTACTCATTTTGCCATCCGGTGAAGAGAAGATTGAGTAAATGTCTAATTTCATGCAATTCTACTCATATTGTCCTGGGAAGGAGAGAAGATTTAGCAATTTTATAAATAATTAAATGCAATTTTACTCATTTTACAATGGAATGGAGAGAATATTGAGCTTTTTAATTTTTTTATTACTAATTTCATACAATTCTATTCATTTTACAATGGGATGGAGAGAAGATTTAGCTATTTAAAAAAATATATATATATATGGAATTCTACTCGTTTTGACATGGGCTGAGAGAAGATTTTTGACTTCTTAAAACTAATTTCATGCAATTCTACAAATGTTGCCATCCGGTGAAGAGAAGACTTTTAAATTTGATTGAAATTTCATGTGATTCTACTCATTTTGCAATGAGGCAGAGAGAAGATTTTGCAAATGTATAACTCATTTCATGCAATTCTACACATTTTGCCATAGGGTGGAGAGAAATATTTGCTATTTTTAACATGATATCCGAGTGAGATTGACTAACAAAATCAATTGGGGCCCCGCGGACAGTAATTTGAAGTTTAGATAGCTGGCCGCTAGACTAATTTACCAATCTAAAAAATGTTAACTGACTTACAGTTTAGTGACTTTCAGTGACAGACAAGAGAAAAACTGCACATGCACAACCAAATTTCAAAATTGCACCGTGTGTATTCCACTATTCTAACTCGTAACAGTAAGATGAGCCCCCCACCCCCAAAAAGCGTCTTCTAGTTGCCCAACCCTAATATAGGGAAAAAGGTGTCATTGAATGAAGCCTCCCTAGTGACTCACCAGGGGTCAAAGGCCGGCTGGCGTTTGGGATGGTTGGTCAAGGTGCTTCCGTCCACTGCCCCCCCTCCTGTCCCCCTGCTGCCCTGACCTCCGTTATCTGGCCGTGGGGACGGCACTGTGGAGCAACAACATAACAACATAGTAAACTCCACAAAACATTAGAGACACATAAGGAAACACTACAGGTTATAGATACATAGTAGAGGACTTCATCGGTCCAAAAAGATGGACCTGTTGCGAAATGGACCTAGGGCTTTTCTACTCAAACCAAATATGCATAAATACATTTTCAAAATATAGAGACATGCTCCAAACAGAGCCAAGGATAACAATTCCGTATAGACTGGTCGGACCCAGATCCGATCCGAGTGAGGGAAGCAGCAGAAAAGTATTTTTAAAGCTACTTTATTAACCGGAGCTGATAAAAAGCTAGAGGAGGGTGGGAGAGAGAGAGTAGGGGAGAGTAAGGGGGAAAGAGCAGGCAGGGTGGGGCCGTACCGTGAGCGAGTGACACAGGGTGCAGGGAGGGAGAGACTGCAACCAACCAACAAACAGACTCGAACAATAGTAGACTAATAACATAATCGGATTTGTCACATTTGCCGAATACCGTGAAATGCTTACCTACTAGCCCTTAACAACAATGCAGTTCAAGAAATAGAGTTAAGAAAATATTTACCAAATAAACTAAAGTAAGAAATGAAATAAAAGGTAACAAGAAAATTACATAAAAATAACAAGGCTATATACAGTGGGGCAAAAAAGTATTTAGTCAGCCAACAATTGTGCAAGTTCTCCCACTTAAAAAGATGAGGCCTGTAATTTTCATCATAGGTACACTTCAACTATGACAGACAAAATGAGAAACAAAAATCCAGAAAATCACATTGTAGGATTTTTAATGAATTTATTTGCAAATTATGGTGGAAAATAAGTATTTGGTCACCTACAAAAAAGCAATATTTCTGGCTCTCACAGACCTGTAACTTCTTCTTTCAGAGGCTCCTCTGTCCTCCACTCGTTACCTGTATTAATGGCACCTGTTTGAACTTGTTATCAGTATAAAAGACACCTGTCCACAACCTCAAACAGTCACACTCCAAACTCCACTATGGCCAAGACCAAAGAGCTGTCAAAGGACACCAGAAACAAAATTGTAGACCTGCACCAGGCTGGGAAGACTGAATCTGCAATAGGTAAGCAGCTTGGTTTGAAGAAATCAACTGTGGGAGCAATTATTAGGAAATGGAAGACATACAGGACCACTGATAATCTCCCTTGATCTGGGGCTCCACGCAAGATCTCACCCCGTGGGGTCAAAATGATCACAAGAACGGTGAGCAAAAATCCCAGAACCACACGGGGGGACCTAGTGAATGACCTGCAGAGAGCTGGGACCAAAGTAACAAAGCCTACCATTAGTAACACACTACACCGCCAGGGACTCAAATCCTGCAGTGCCAGACGTGTCCCCCTGCTTAAACCAGTACATGTCCAGGCCCGTCTGCTAGAGAGCATTTGGATGATCCAGAAGAAGATTGGGAGAATGTCATATGGTCAGATGAAACCAAAATATAGCTTTTTGGTAAAAACTCAACTCGTCGTGTTTGAAGGACAAAGAATGCTGAGTTGCATCCAAAGAATACCATACCTACTGTGAAGCATGGGGGTGGAACCATCATGCTTTGGGGCTGTTTTTCTGCAAAGGGACCAGGGCGACTGATCCGTGTAAAGGAAAGAATGAATGGGGCCATGGTATCGTGAGATTTTGAGTGAAAACCTCCTTCCATCAGCAAGGGCATTGAAGATGAAACGTGGCTGGGTCTTTCAGCATGACAATGATCCCAAACACACCGCCCGGGCAATGAAGGAGTGGCTTCGTAAGAAGCATTTCAAGGTCTTGGAGTGGCCTAGCCAGTCTCCAGATCTCAACCCCATAGAAAATATTTGTAGGGAGTTGAAAGTCCGTAACATTTTCTAATAAGTTATCTGTAGTTTTACTCAAGTATGACAATTTGGTACTTTTCCAACACTGTGAAAATGTCAGTGAAGACACATACCAGTTGGTCCGCGCATGCTTTGAGTATATGTCCTGGTAATCCGTCTGGCCCTGTGGCTTTGTGAATGCCGACCTATTTAAAGGTCGTCGCTCACATCAGCTACGGAGAGCGTGATCACACAGCCGTCTGGAACAGCTGGTGCTCTCATGTATACTTCAGTGTTGCTGGTCACAAAACGAGCATAAATTGCACTTAGCTCATCTGGTAGGCTCGCGTCACTGGGCAGCTAGCGGCTGTGTTTCCCTTTGTAGTCCGCAAAAGTTTGCAAGCCTTGCCACATTCGACGAGCATCAGAGCCGGTGAAGTAGGATTCAATCTTAGTCCTGTATTGACGCATTGCCTGTTTGATGGTTCGTCTGAGGGCATAGCGGGATTTCTTATAAACGTCCGGATTAGTGTCCCCCTACCTTGAAATCGGCAGCTCTAGCCTTTAACTCGGTGCGGATGTTGCCTGTAATCAATGGATTCTGGTTGGGATATGTACTTACGGTCACTGTGGGGACAACGTTGTTGATGCACTTACTAATGAAGCCAGCAACTGAGGTGGTGTACTCCTCAATAGCATTGGATGAATCCAGGAAAATATTCCAGTTTGTTCTAGCAAAACAGTCCTGTAGCCTAGCATCTGCGTCATCTGACCACTTCCGTATTGAGCGAGTCACTGGTACTTCCTGCTTTTGTTTTAAGTCACACGTACCTCTATAGAAGCTGTAGCCCTGCGTATGTGCTGAGAGAGATAAGTCACATGTACCTCTATAGAAGCTGTAGCCCTGTGTATGTGCTGAGAGATAAGTCACATGTACCTCTATAGAAGCTGCCAACCCTCCTGGGCATGGACTCACTGTAGATGATGCGGTTTTCTTTAGAAGAGACTCCGTCCTCTGGGTGCTGTTCATGGAACATCCCCACCTGGACAGGGTTATGGATAGGACACAGAAAGGAGGCCAGAGTCAGACAGACAGACACAGAGTAGGCTTGACAGACTGACCGGAAAAGTATGAAAACCTCTAATTAGTATCATGTTGATAAAACTATATCTGGTATCATGATGGTAACATTATCATAGAAACGTGTTGATAACATTTTCCCAGGCAGAGATGTGGTACAGTAACTACTATAATCTTTTATTTATTTTATTTTATTTAACTAGACAAGTCAGTTAAGAACACATTTTTATTTACAATGACGGCCTACCCGGGCCAAACCCTAACCAGTACGACGCTGGGCCATTTGTGCGCTGCCCTATTGGCCTCTCAATCACAGCCAGTTGTGATACAGCCTGGAATCGAACCAGGGTCTGCAGTGCCTTAGACCGTTGCACCACTCGTGAGCCCCCCATCTAATTAGAGGTACAGTATCTACCATGATTTCATAAGTGGTACAGTATCTACCCTGATCTAAGAGGTACACTATCTACCATGTTCTAATTAGAGGTACAGTATTGTCATGACTCTCCTGTAAAGATCTGAAGGAGCAGGTTACAGTGGGTCCGCTCTATAGTGCCCCTCTCTCTCCCTCAGAGGGGGAGAGGGGTGAAGTTGGCCGTTTTACGACGGTCATAAATACCTTGTAGAAACTCTGCCTTTGGGCTCTGCAGGATTGAGGGGAAAGAAACCTCTGTGTTACAAGGAGATTCCTCCCGCCAAAACAGTAACATCAAAAGGTTGAATAATGAAACAATATTTCTGTAATCCAAACAGTTGGAATGGTCCGTGGGTACCGAAAGACCAATTATGTCAGATCAGTTGTTGTTTTGTGATCTCATTAAGAATGGTATAACCACATAACTGTATCTCAATGTGTATATTTCCCAGTTATCAGATTGTAACGACGTGCGCTGAGAGTTGGTAAACAAGTTCAGGGAGTGTTAAGGGATTTTTGATCAATAATGACTAATTATGTATACATTTCAATCAGGACTGACTAATCAGAATACTATTATGTTACTGTATAGATGTATGAATGTTCTTTTAACCCAAGTACTGAATATAATGTGTGTAAATATAATCAAGAAGTAGAACAATGACTGTCTGTTCCTTGGTAGAAATTAATGAACTTATAGCCAGACTGGCTAGAATGCTTATCTACACAGGCAGACCTTGGCTTGCGTCGTAAATTATCTTAGTAGGGATAGACGATGTGGGAAGGCTTGAGAACTATACAGCCATTGTACTGCTGGTTGATGAGACAGGGTGTTACGAAAACTAATGACGTCATTTTCAGTTTATAATCTGTGGTCAGTTTATAATCTGTGGTCAGTTTATAATCTGTGATCAGTTTATAATCTGTGGTCAGTTTATAATCTGTGGTAAACTGTATCATGTTCAGTACTCTCGAGAATAAAAGCAGCTGGTTGATATTTGAGACTGGTCTCTGTCCATTTTATACAAATAAGAGTCTTACAAATTCTTAGGAATTGACAGAGTGTTTCATTTTAATTGTGTATTAAAACATAGAGGAATATAATTCCTGTAACAGGGAGTGAGTGCTTTAATAAATAAACGGAACATAATACAAAACAAGAAACTCGAACAGCACACAGACATGAAATAGAAACAGAAACAATGACACCTGGGGAAGGAACCAAAGAGTGACATGTATAGGGAAGGTAATCAGGGAAGTGATGGAGTCCAGGTGAGTCTGACGACATGCAGGAGCGCATAGCGATGGTGACAGTTGTGCGCCATTATGAACAGCCTGGTGACCTAGAGAGGGAGCAAATGTGACACAGATTTACTCCTAAATGTTCTGGATCTTATATGATTAAATATGAAACTATTTGCGAGAAGATTAAATGTGATGTTAGCCTTCTAAATGGGAATTGTTTTTTCATATAAAAGTTTTAACCAGTCAGTGACCACATCCACGTGAGCACAGACATTACGTTGGCATCATGGAATGCCCCTTTTGCCAGAGTATATAAAAGGACTCGCTTACAAAATTTACATTTGACCAGAGAACATGAGAAAGCAGTCCACACTCTGGAATGGTTGCCATTTCAATGGAGACCAGTTATGTGAAACGCCAGCTGAATATGTTACAAATGGTGAAGAAATTTCAATCTCTAGAGACCTGTACATTGCCGGGTTGCTACGGGCATGTAAAATGGTTCTAGCTCTACAATAGACCAGCGTAACCGACAGCATGAGCTGAAAGGTACGAAACGGTTAGAAACTCTGAAACTCTCTCTCGAAGAAGAAGAAAAGAAGACTACACAGGAACATTCAGTCTGCAGTAAACTTGACCGAAGACTAGAAGACAAAGAACAATTTACTCTCACCACTATAGATACCCCTATTATAATGGACAGAACCCGCTGAACATTGGGGGTTAGACCTCTGGAGGAACCGTTCTCACAGACACTCCGAACCTTACTACAACTACAAAGGACATGGTGACCTCTTGTGGACAACCAGAGGCTTTCTGTCAAATTACTCCCCGTAGATGGATTGAGTGTTTTCAAGAGTTGAGACAGCAAAGACCTACACATGTAAATATGTACATTGCAAGTCTTTCGAATGAGCGGAGTTCATGTGGAAAGTATTCACATTTCCATGAGTTATCAGCTGTCTGTACGACTTCGTCTCTCCCTTTCCCTCTCTTTTGAATCTGCCATTTTGTGTAACAAAATCTAATTAGAGGTACAGTATCTACCATGATCTATTTAGAGGTACAGTATCTACCTTGATCTATTTAGAGGTACATTATCTACCATGATCTAAGAGGTACATTATCTACCATGTTATAGAGGTACAGTATCTACCATGATCTATTTAGAGGTACAGTATCTACCATGATCTAAGAGGTACATTATCTACCATGTTATAGAGGTACAGTATCTACCATGATCTATTTAGAGGTACAGTATCTACCATGTTATAGAGGTACAGTATCTACCATGATCTATTTAGAGGTACATTATCTACCATGATCTAAGAGGTACATTATCTACCATGTTATAGAGGTACAGTATCTACCATGATCTATTTAGAGGTACAGTATCTACCATGTTATAGAGGTACAGTATCTACCATGATCTATTTAGAGGTACATTATCTACCATGATCTAAGAGGTACAGTATCTACCATGTTATAGAGGTACAGTATCTACCATGATCTAGTTAGAGGTACAGTATCTACCATGATCTAATTAGAGGTACATTATCTGCCATGATCTATTTAGAGGTACAGTATCTACCATGATCTATTTAGAGGTACAGTATCTACCATGTTATAGAGGTACAGTATCTACCATGTTATAGAGGTACAGTATCTACCATGATATAATTAGAGGTACAGTATCTACCATGATCTAATTAGAGGTACAGTATCTACCCATTATCTAATTAGAGGTACAGTATCTACCATGATCTATTTAGAGGTACAGTATCTACCATGTTATAGAGTACAGTATCTACAGTATCTACCATGTTATAGAGGTACAGTATCTACCATGATCTAGTTAGAGGTACAGTATCTACCATGATCTAATTAGAGGTACATTATCTGCCATGATCTATTAGAGGTACAGTATCTCTATTTAGAGGTACAGTATCTACCATGATCTATTTAGAGGTACAGTATCTACCATGTTATAGAGGTACAGTATCTACCATGTTATAGAGGTACAGTATCTACCATGATCTAGTTAGAGGTACAGTATCTACCATTATCTAATTAGAGGTACAGTATCTACCATGATCTATTTAGAGGTACAGTATCTACCATTTAGAGGTACAGTATCTACCATGTTATAGAGGTACAGTATCTACCATGTTATAGAGGTACAGTATCTACCATGATATAATTAGAGGTACAGTATCTACCATGATCTAATTAGAGGTATCTACAGTAACTACCATGATCTATTAAGAGGTAAATTATCTATCAAGAACTAATTAGTTACAGTATATACCTTGATCTAATTAGAGGTACAGTATCTACCATGTTATAGAGGTACAGTATCTACCATGATCTATTTAGAGGTACAGTATCTACCATGTTATAGAGGTACAGTATCTACCATGATCTATTTAGAGGTACGGTCTCTACCATGATCTAGTTAGAGGTACGGTCTCTACCATGATCTAGTTAGAGGTACGGTCTCTACCATGATCTAGTTAGAGGTACGGTCTCTACCATGATCTAGTTAGAGGTACGGTCTCTACCATGATCTAGTTAGAGGTACAGTATCTACCATGATCTATTTAGAGGTACAGTATCTACCATGATCTAATTAGAGGTACAGTATCTACCATGTTATAGAGGTACAGTATCTACCATGTTATAATTAGAGGTACGGTATCTACCATGTTATAGAGGTACGGTCTCTACCATGATCTAGTTAGAGGTACATTATCTACCATGATCTAATTAGAGGTACAGTATCTACCATGTTATAGAGGTACAGTATCTACCATGTTATAGAGGTACAGTATCTACCATGTTATAGAGGTACAGTATCTACCATGTTATAATTAGAGGTTCAGTATCTACCATGATCTATTTAGAGGTACAGTATCTACCATGATCTAATTAGAGGTACAGTATCTACCATGTTATAGAGGTACAGTATCTACCATGTTATAGAGGTACAGTATCTACCATGTTATAGAGGTACAGTATCTACCATGATCTAATTAGAGGTACAGTATCTACCATGTTATAGAGGTACAGTATCTACCATGTTATAGAGGTACAGTATCTACCATGTTATAATTAGAGGTACAGTATCTACCATGATCTATTTAGAGGTACGGTCTCTACCATGATCTAGTTAGAGGTACGGTCTCTACCATGATCTAGTTAGAGGTACGGTCTCTACCATGATCTAGTTAGAGGTACGGTCTCTACCATGATCTAGTTAGAGGTACAGTATCTACCATGATCTAATTAGAGGTACAGTATCTACCATGTTATAGAGGTACAGTATCTACTATGTTATAATTAGAGGTACGGTATCTACCATGTTATAGAGGTACGGTCTCTACCATGATCTAGTTAGAGGTACATTATCTACCATGATCTAATTAGAGGTACAGTATCTACCATGTTATAGAGGTATCTACCATACAGTACAGTATCTACCATGTTATTAGAGGTACAGTATCTACCATGCTATAGAGGTACAGTATCTACCATGTTATAGAGGTACAGTATCTACCATGATATAATTAGAGGTACAGTATCTACCATGATCTAATTAGAGGTACAGTATCTACCATGATCTAGTTAGAGGTACGGTCTCTACCATGATCTAGTTAGAGGTACAGTATCTACCATGATCTAATTAGAGGTACAGTATCTACCATGATCTATTTAGAGGTACGGTCTCTACCATGATCTAGTTAGAGGTACGGTCTCTACCATGATCTAGTTAGAGGTACGGTCTCTACCATGATCTAGTTAGAGGTACGGTCTCTACCATGATCTAGTTAGAGGTACAGTATCTACCATGATCTATTTAGAGGTACAGTATCTACCATGATCTAATTAGAGGTACAGTATCTACCATGTTATAGAGGTACAGTATCTACCATGTTATAATTAGAGGTACGGTATCTACCATGTTATAGAGGTACGGTCTCTACCATGACCTAGTTAGAGGTACATTATCTACCATGATCTAATTAGAGGTACAGTATCTACCATGTTATAGAGGTACAGTATCTACCATGTTATAGAGGTACAGTATCTACCATGTTATAGAGGTACAGTATCTACCATGTTATAATTAGAGGTACAGTATCTACCATGATCTATTTAGAGGTACAGTATCTACCATGATCTAATTAGAGGTACAGTATCTACCATGTTATAGAGGTATCTACCATGTATCTACCATGTTATAGAGGTACAGTATCTACCATGATTAGTTAGAGGTACAGTATCTACCATCATCTAATTAGAGGTACAGTATCTACCATGTTATAGAGGTACAGTATCTACCATGTTATAGAGGTACAGTATCTACCATGTTATAGAGGTACAGTATCTACCATGTTATAATTAGAGGTACAGTATCTACCATGATCTATTTAGAGGTACAGTATCTACCATGATCTAATTAGAGGTACAGTATCTACCATGTTATAGAGGTACAGTACAGTATCTACCATGTTATAGAGGTACAGTATCTACCATGTTATAGAGGTACAGTATCTACCATGATCTAATTAGAGGTACAGTATCTACCATGTTATAGAGGTACAGTATCTACCATGTTATAGAGGTACAGTATCTACCATGTTATAATTAGAGGTACAGTATCTACCATGATCTATTTAGAGGTACAGTATCTACCATGATCTAATTAGAGGTACAGTATCTACCATGTTATAGAGGTACAGTATCTACCATGTTATAGAGGTACAGTATCTACCATGTTATAGAGGTACAGTATCTACCATGATCTAATTAGAGGTACAGTATCTACCATGTTATAGAGGTACAGTATCTACCATGTTATAGAGGTACAGTATCTACCATGTTATAGAGGTACAGTATCTACCATGTTATAATTAGAGGTACAGTATCTACCATGATCTATTTAGAGGTACAGTATCTACCATGATCTAATTAGAGGTACAGTATCTACCATGTTATAGAGGTACAGTATCTACCATGATCTAGTTAGAGGTATTTGATTTGATATCTTATTAGAGGTACATTATATATACAAACGTATGTGGACACCCCTTCACCCCTGCTATTTCAGCCACACCTGTTGCTGACAGGTGTATAAAATCGAACACACAGCCATGCAATCTCAATAGACAAACATTGGCAGTAGAATGGCCTTACTGAAGAGCTCAGTGTCTTTCAAAGTGGCACAGCCATAGGATGAACACTTTCTCAACAAGTCAGTTCATCAAATTTCTGCCCTGCTAGAGCTGCCCCGATCAACTGTAAGTGATGTTATTGTGAAGTGGAAACGTTTAGCAGCAACAACGGCTCAGCCGTGGAGAGAACGGGACCGACGAGCTCACAGAACATGACCGCTGAGTGCTGAAGAGTGTAAATATAATCTGTCCTCGGCTGCAACACTCACTACCAACTTCCAAACTGTCAGCACAAGACCTGTTCGTCGTGAGCTTAATGAAATGGTTTTCCATGGCTGAGCAGCCGCATACAAGCCTAAGATCACCATGTGCAATGTCAAGTGTCGGCTGTAGCGGTGTAAAGCTCGCCCCCATTGGACTCTGGAGCCGTGGAAACGCGTTCTCTGGAATGATGAATCATGCTTCATCTGGCAGTCCGGCGGGCTCATCTAGGTTTGGCGGATGCTAGGAGAATACTACCTGCCCCAACGTATAGTGCCAATGGTAAAGTTTGGTGGAGGAGGAACAATGGTCTGGGGCTGTTTTTCATGGTTCGGGCTAGGGCCCCTAGTTCCAGTGAAGGGTATTTTTAATGCTACAGCGTACAATGACTTTCTAGACGATAACAATGCCCCCATGCAGAAAGCAAGGTCCATACAGAAAGGGTTTGTCAAGATCGGTTTGGAAGAACTTCACTGGCCTGCATAGAGCCCTGACCTCATCCCCACCAAACACCTTTGGGATGAATTGGAATGCCGACTGCGAGCCAGGCCTAATCGCCCAATGTCCAGAGCCCAACCTCACAACGCCTCTCCCCTATTTGACCTAGATAGTTTGTGTGTATGCATTGATATGTAGGCTACGTGTGCCTTTTTAAAGAATGTATGTGGTTCGGTCTTTGAGCTGTTCTTGTCTATTGAAGTTCTGTATATTATGTAATTGTGTATTATGTTTCATGTTTTGTGTTGGACCCCAGGAAGAGTAGTAATGTACATAGTACTTCAATTAGCCCGACTAACCGGTGCCCATTGGCTACCCGGACAATCTGCATTGTGTCACGCCAACCCCTCTTTTACGCTGCTGCTGCTCTCTGTTTACCATATATGGATAGTCACTTTAACCATACATGTAAATATTTGTATTTTTTTTAAACCTTTATTTAACCAGGCAAGTCAGTCAAGAACAAATTCTTATTTTCAATGACGGCCTAGGTGGGTTAACTGCCTGTTCAGATTTGTACCTTGTCAGCTCGGGGATTCGAACTTGCAACGTTTCGGTCACTAGTCCAATGCTCTAACCACTAGGCTACCCTTGCCTCAAATAGCCCAACTAACCGGTGCCTGTATATAGCCTCGCTACTGTTATTTTCACTGTCTTTTTACGGTTGTTTTTATTTCTTTACTTATCTAGTGTTCACCTAATACCTTTTTTATTCTTAAAAAATGCACTGTTGGTTAGAGCCTGTAAATAAGAATTTCACTAAGGTCTACACCGGTTTGATTCGGTGCACGTGACACAAACTTTGAATTGATCCTCCAAGAGCTTCTTGCTGCCAAGGGAACGCCTGACAGCTTGAAAGACGTTTTAGACACTACAGTGAAAATGGTTAACTTTGCTAAAGCAAGGCCCCTGAACTCGTGTATTTTCTGCATTATGCAATGATATGGGCAGCGACCATGTAAGGCTTTTACAAAATATAGAAGTTGGAGCTCTTCTCTGTCTGCATTAACAAGGACAACACACAGGTCTTTCTATCATTGTATGATTTTTTTGTGTGCAAATGAACTCAAGCTTACGGACAATGTCAAATGTGATATAGCGAAGCACCTGAGTGAGCTGGGTGCGCAATTAAGCAGGTACTTTCCCGAAACGGACGACACAAACAACTGGATTCGTTATCCCTCTCATGCTCTTCCTCCAGTCCACTTACTGATATCTGAACAAGAGAGCCTCATCGAAATTGCAACAAGCGGTTCTGTGAAAATTGTATTTAATCAGAAGCCATTGCCAGATTTCTGGATAGGGCTGTGCTCAAGAGTTTCTTGCCTTGGCAAATCTCATTGTTAAGACAATGATGCCGTTTGCAACCACGTACCTATGTGAGAGTGAATTCTCGGCCCTTACTAGCATGAAAACTAAATACAGGCACAGACTGTGTGTGGGAAATGATTTAAGACTCTCTCCAATACAACCCAACATTGCAGAGTTACGTGCATCCTTTCAAGCACACCCTTCTCATTAACCTGTGGTGAGTTATTCACCATCTTTGATGAACAAATAAGGTTTTATATGTAAGATTTTGATTGTTGATGGCAAAAAAACAACATTTGAGAGTGTGACCCTGGTGCTAGAGGGGGTACAGCAGACCCTGGTGCTAGAGGGGGTACAGCTGACCCTGGTGCTTTTGAGGGGTACAGCAGACCCTGTTAGAGGGGTACAGCTGACCCTGGTGCTAAACAGCTGACCCTGGTGCAAGCTGACCCTGGTGAGAGGGGGTACAGTTGACCCTGGTGCTAGAGGGGGTACAGCAGACCCTGGTGCTAGAGGGGTACAGCTGACCCTGGTGCTAGAGGGGGTACAGCTGACCCTGGTGCTAGGGGGTACAGCTGACCCTGGTGCTAGAGGGGTACAGTTGACCCTGGTGCTAGAGGGGGTACAGCTGACCCTGGTGCTAGAGGGGGTACAGCTGACCCTGGTGCTAGAGGGGGTACAGCTGACCCTGGTGCTAGAGGGGGTACAGCTGACCCTGGTGCTAGAGGGGGGTACAGCTGACCCTGGTGCTAGAGGGGGTACAGCTGACCCTGGTGCTAGAGGGGGTACAGCTGACCCTGGTGCTAGAGGGGGTACAGCTGACCCTGGTGCTTAGAGGGGGTACAGCTGACCCTGGTGCTAGAGGGGGTACACCGCTGGCGGTTGAATGTTTGAAGGGGTACGGGACTATAAAAAGTTTGTGAACCACTGCCCTAGAGCACACACAAAACTATACATACCTGTCTAAACATCAGCTGTCAATGAGCTGAGAGACATCTCAGACTCTCATATCTATTGGGTGAAATACCAGTTGCACATAATATTACATTTGCAATGTCTTTATTCTTTTGGAACTTTTGTGAGTGTAATGTTTACCATTAATTATTATTGTTAAATTAACTTTTGATAATTATCTATTTCACTTGCTTTGGCAATGTAAATATATGTTTCCCATGCCGAGAGAGAGAGCGAGAGCGAGAGAGAGAGAGAGAGAGAGAGAGAGAGAGAGAGAGAGAGCGAGCGAGAGAGAGAGAGAGAGAGAGAGAGAGAGTTGGGAGAGAGAGAGTTGGATCTAACATTTCGGACCTCAGTGCTTTTCTGTCTCTGAGTGTGAAATAAGTTGGTGTTGTCCCTCGTTGAGTCCCTAATAGGTGGTCTGGTGTGGGGGGTCGCCTAACTGAGTGCTGGGCCCTCACTGCTCTGTAGCTGATGGAGAGACAGAGAGAGACAGACAGAGAGCAGGAAGCATGGATGAGTCTTTACACAGAGTTAGAGCAGCAAAAAGGTTATACATTATAGTTGTGACTATATTAGGTTTTCAGCCAGCAATGCATGTAAAAGTGAGTTTTTCCCCTAGTCATTTCCCAGTCAATCTCCATATTACGAAACAAAATTAGGCACACTGATTGAGAACTAAATTCCCTAAATGGTCAGCAGATGGCGCCGTATCCACTCGCTAGTTTTCTTGCTGGAAGGATGCATTCTCCTGTAGGGATTCTCTAAGAAGACATTTAAGAAATTCTACTAAATTGTCAACAATTGACACTTAGATTACATATCAGAATGGCCTTCTATTTGAATATCCGAGAAAGGTGTTGTTGATATTTTCTCTGCTATCTTTTACAGCAAAGAATGAAGGTAAAGCTAACTAAATTAACTAAATGACATGGGGGCTAAATCCAAATCAAATCAAATCAAATGTTATTCGTCACATACACATGGTTAGCAGATGTTAATGCGAGTGTAGCGAAATGCTTGTGCTTCTAGTTCCGACAATGCAGTGATAACCGACAAGTAATCTAACTAACAATTTCAAAACTACTGTCTTATACACAGTGCAAGGGGATAAAGAATATGTACATAAGGATATATGAATGAGTGATGGTACAGAGCAGCATACAGTAGATGGTATCGAGTACAGTATATACATATGAGATGAGTATGTAGACAAAGTAAACAAAGTGGCATAGTTAAAGTGGCTAGTGATACATGTATTACATAAGGATGCAGTCGATGATGTAGAGTACAGGATATACGTATGCATATGAGATGAATAATGTAGGGTAAGTAACATTATATAAGGTAGCATTGTTTAAAGTGGCTAGTGATATATTTACATCATTTCCCATCAATTCCCATTATTAAAGTGGCTGGAGTTGGGTCAGTGTCAATGACAGTGTGTTGGCAACAGCCACTCAATGTTAGTGGTGGCTGTTTAACAGTCTGATGGCCTTGAGATAGAAGCTGTTTTTCAGTCTCTCGGTCCCAGCTTTGATGCACCTGTACTGACCTCGCCTTCTGGATGATAGCGGGGTGAACAGGCAGTGGTTCGGGTGGTTGATGTCCTTGATGATCTTTATGGCCTTCCTGTAACATCGGGTGGTGTAGGTGTCCTGGAGAGCAGGTAGTTTGCCCCCGGTGATGTGTTGTGCAGACCTCACTACCCTCTGGAGAGCACTACAGTTGTGGGTGGTGTAGGTGTCCTGGAGGGCAGGTAGTTTGCTCCCGGTGATGCGTTGTGCAGACCTCACTACCCTCTGGAGAGCCTTATGGTTGTGGGCGGAGCAGTTGCCGTACCAGGCGGTGATACAGCACGACAGGATACTCTCGATTGTGCATCTGTGTGAGTGTTTTTGGTGACAAGACGAATTTATTCAGCCTCCTGAGGGTGCGCCCTCTGCTGTTTCCTGAAGTCCACGATCACCTCCTTTGTTTTGTTGACGTTGGGTGTGAGGTTATTTTCCTGACACCACACTCCGAGGGCCCTCACCTCCTACCTGTAGGCCGTCTAGTCATTGTTGGTAATCAAGCCTACCACTGTAGTCGTCTGCAAACTTGATGATTGAGTTGGAGGCGTGCGTGGACACGCAGTGATGGGTGAACAGGGAGTACAGGAGAGGGCTGAGAACGCACCCTTGTGGGGCCACAGTGTTGAGGATCAGCGGGATGGAGATGTTGTCACCTACCCTCACCACCTGGGAGTGGCCCGTCAGGAAGTCCAGGACCCAGTTGCACAGGGCGGGGTCGAGAGCTTGATGATGAGTTTGGAGGGTGTTAAATGCTGAGCTGTCGTCGATGAACAGCATTCTCACATAGGTATTTCTCTTGTCCAGATCGGTTAGGGCAGTGTGCAGTGTGATTGCGATTGCGTCGTCTGTGGACCTGTTGGGGTGGTAAGCAAATTGGAGTGGGTCTAGGGTGTCAGGTAGGGTGGAGGTGAAATGGTCCTTGACTAGTCTCTCAAAGCACACTCAATTAGTATTTTGGAGCGATCTGGTCGCATCCGCGCTTCGGTCTGCAGGTTGTATAACTTTTTCATTACATTTCATTACATTTCATTATAGTACAACGGTCTGATTTGTCTAATCTTAGCAATTTCCTCTTAGCTAGCTACATAGTCGTCGTTGTATCAAAGATAATTGCGTAATTATCGTATTTCGTCGTCTCCTATCTGTCCAACACGTTCACCGTCTACCGTAGCACTGTAGTACTATCACACTCAACTGAACGTCTTGATTAGTGTAGTGTTAGCTAGCTACATAGCTAGCTACATAGTTGTCTTTGCTGTCTTCGTATCCAAGATAATTGTGTAGCTTAGAGTGTGGAGTCTTAGAGTGATAATTGCGTTATTATCGTATTTCGTCGCCCTCCTATCTGCCTAGCAGCTAGCATACGTTCACCGGCTACCGTAGCACTGTAGTAACTATCACACTCAACCGAACGACTTGATTAGTGTAGTATTAGATAGCTACATAGTTGTCTTTGCTGTCTTCGTATCCAAGATAATTGTGTAGTTTAGAGTGTGTAGTCTTAGAGTGATTATCTTAATTCACCGAGGTTAGCTAGCCAGCTATTTTGTCGTCCTTAACGTAGGAGACACTCCTAGCTAGCCAATAGCCAGCCAACGTCTACTGAATAGAACTTTCGCATTCGGTCGCATTCCGCGTCGCTCCACAGGTAGTATCACTTTTTCACTTCATTTCATTACAGTCCCAACGGTGTGATTTGTTTGATCGTAGCTAGCTACATAGCTAGCTACATAGCCGTCTTTGTTTCAAAGATAATTGTGTAGTCTAGAGCGATTTTCTAGGTTAGCTAGCCAGCTATTGTCGTTCTCCTACGCAACGTAACGTAACCAACACTGCTAGCTAGCCAGCTAGCTCCCGATAAGCAGCATTGTAGAAACTTCACACTCAACGGTACGACTTGATTAGGGTAGTGTCAACAACGCAGCTAGCCTACCCCAGCAGTACTCTATCATTTTAATAATTTTAGTCAATTAGATTCTTGCTACGTAAGCTTAACTTTCTGAACATTCGAGACGTGTAGTCCACTTGTCATTCAATCTCCTCTGCATTAGCGTAGCCTCTTCTCTAGCCTGTCAACTATGTGTCTGTCTATCCCTGTTCTCTCCTCTCTGCACAGACCATACAAACGCTCCACACCGCATGGCCGCAGCCACCTAATCTGGTGGTCCCAGCGCGCACGACCCACGTGGAGTTCCAGGTCTCCGGTAGCCTCTGGAACTGCCGATCTGCGGCCAACAAGGCAGAGTTCATCTCAGCCTATGTCTCCCTCCAGTCCCTCGACTTCTTGGCTCTGACGGAAACATGGATCACCACAGACAACACCGCTACTCCTACTGCTCTCTCTTCGTCCGCCCACGTGCTCTCGCACACCCGAGAGCTTCTGGTCAGCGGGGTGGTGGCACCGGGATCCTCATCTCTCCCAAGTGGTCATTCTCTCTTTCTCCCCTTACCCATCTGTCTATCGCCTCCTTTGAATTCCATGCTGTCACAGTTACCAGCCCTTTCAAGCTTAACATCCTTATCATTCATCGCCCTCCAGGTTCCCTCGGAGAGTTCATCAATGAGCTTGATGCCTTGATAAGCTCCTTTCCTGAGGACGGCTCACCTCTCACAGTTCTGGGCGACTTTAACCTCCCCACGTCTACCTTTGACTCATTCCTCTCTGCCTCCTTCTTTCCACTCCTCTCCTCTTTTGACCTCACCCTCTCACCTTCCCCCTACTCACAAGGCAGGCAATACGCTCGACCTCATCTTTACTAGATGCTGTTCCTCCACTAACCTCATTGCAACTCCCCTCCAAGTCTCCGACCACTACCTTGTATCCTTTTCCCTCTCGCTCTCATCCAACACTTCCCACACTGCCCCTACTCGGATGGTATCGCGCCGTCCCAACCTTCGCTCTCTCTCCCCCGCTACTCTCTCCTCTTCCATCCTATCATCTCTTCCCTCTGCTCAAACCTTCTCCAACCTATCTCCTGATTCTGCCTCCTCAACCCTCCTCTCCTCCCTTTCTGCATCCTTTGACTCTCTATGTCCCCTATCCTCCAGGCCGGCTCGGTCCTCCCCTCCCGCTCCGTGGCTCGACGACTCATTGCGAGCTCACAGAACAGGGCTCCGGGCAGCCGGCGGAAATGGAGGAAAACTCGCCTCCCTGCAGACCTGGCATCCTTTCACTCCCTCCTCTCTACATTTTCCTCCTCTGTCTCTGCTGCTAAAGCCACTTTCTACCACTCTAAATTCCAAGCATCTGCCTCTAACCCTAGGAAGCTCTTTGCCACCTTCTCCTCCCTCTTGAATCCTCCTCCCCCTCCCCCTCCTCCCTCTCTGCAGATGACTTCGTCAACCATTTTGAAAAGAAGGTCGACGACATCCGATCCTCGTTTGCTAAGTCAAACGACACCGCTCAGTTCTGCTCACACTGCCCTACCCTGTGCTCTGACCTCTTTCTCCCCTCTCTCTCCAGATGACATCTCGCGTCTTGTGACGGCCGGCCGCCCAACAACCTGCCCGCTTGACCCTATCCCCTCCTCTCTTCTCCAGACCATCTCCGGTGACCTTCTCCCTTACCTCACCTCGCTCATCAACTCATCCCTGACCGCTGGCTACGTCCCTCCCGTCTTCAAGAGAGCGAGAGTTGCACCCCTTCTGAAAAAACCTACACTCGATCCCTCCGATGTCAACAACTACAGACCAGTATCCCTTCTTTCTTTTCTCTCCAAAACTCTTGAACGTGCCGTCCTTGGCCAGCTCTCCCGCTATCTCTCTCAGAATGACCTTCTTGATCCAAATCAGTCAGGTTTCAAGACTAGTCATTCAACTGAGACTGCTCTTCTCTGTATCACGGAGGCGCTCCGCACTGCTAAAGCTAACTCTCTCTCCTCTGCTCTCATCCTTCTAGACCTATCGGCTGCCTTCGATACTGTGAACCATCAGATCCTCCTCTCCACCCTCTCCGAGTTGGGCATCTCCGGCGCGGCCCACGCTTGGATTGCGTCCTACCTGACAGGTCGCTCCTACCAGGTGGCGTGGCGAGAATCCGTCTCCTCACCACGTGCTCTCACCACTGGTGTCCCCCAGGGCTCTGTTCTAGGCCCTCTCCTATTCTCGCTATACACCAAGTCACTTGGCTCTGTCATAACCTCACATGGTCTCTCCTATCATTGCTATGCAGACGACACACAATTAATCTTCTCCTTTCCCCCTTCTGACGACCAGGTGGCGAATCGCATCTCTGCATGTCTGGCAGACATATCAGTGTGGATGACGGATCATCACCTCAAGCTGAACCTCGGCAAGACGGAGCTGCTCTTCCTCCCGGGGAAGGACTGCCCGTTCCATGATCTCGCCATCACGGTTGACAACTCCATTGTGTCCTCGTCCCAGAGCGCTAAGAACCTTGGCGTGATCCTGGACAACACCCTGTCGTTCTCAAATAACATCAAGGCGGTGGCCCGTTCCTGTAGGTTCATGCTCTACAACATCCGCAGAGTACGACCCTGCCTCACACAGGAAGCGGCGCAGGTCCTAATCCAGGCACTTGTCATCTCCCGTCTGGATTACTGCAACTCGCTGTTGGCTGGGCTCCCTGCCTGTGCCATTAAACCCCTACAACTCATCCAGAACGCCGCAGCCCGTCTGGTGTTCAACCTTCCCAAGTTCTCTCACGTCACCCCGCTCCTCCGCTCTCTCCACTGGCTTCCAGTTGAAGCTCGCATCCGCTACAAGACCATGGTGCTTGCCTACGGAGCTGTGAGGGGAACGGCACCTCACTACCTCCAGGCTCTGATCAGGCCCTACACCCAAACAAGGGCACTGCGTTCATCCACCTCTGGCCTGCTCGCCTCCCTACCACTGAGGAAGTACAGTTCCCGCTCAGCCCAGTCAAAACTGTTCGCTGCTCTGGCCCCCCAATGGTGGAACAAACTCCCTCACGACGCCAGGACAGCGGAGTCAATCACCACCTTCCGGAGACACCTGAAACCCCACCTCTTTAAGGAATACCTAGGATAGGATAAAGTAATCCTTCTCCCCCTCCCCCCTTAAAAGACCTAGATGCACTATTGTAAAGTGGCTGTTCCACTGGATGTCATAAGGTGAAAGCACCAATTTGTAAGTCGCTCTGGATAAGAGCGTCTGCTAAATGACTTAAATGTAATGTAAATGTAAAGCACTTCATAATGACGGAAGTGACAGGCGGTAGTCATTTAGCTCAGTTACCTTAGCTTTCTTGGGAACAGGAACAATGGTGGCCCTCATCAAGCATGTGGGGACAGCAGACTGGGATAAGGATTGATTGAATATGTCCGTAAACACACCTGGTCTGCGCATGCTCTGAGAACGCGGCTGGGGATGCCGCCTGGGCCTGCAGCCTTGCGAGGGTTGACACGTTTAAATGTTTTGCTCATGTCGGCTGCAGTGAAGGAGAGCCCGCAGGTTTTGGTAGCGGGCCGTGTAAGTGGCACTGTAGTGTCCTCAAAGCGAGCAAAGAAGTTGTTTAGTCTGTCTGGGAGCAAGACATCCTGGTCGGCGATGGGGTTGGTTTTCCTTTTATAGTCCGTGATTGACTGTAGACCCTGCCACATGCCTCTCATATCTGAGCCGTTGAATTGCGATTCTACTTTGTCTCTATACTGATGCTTAGCTTGTTTGATTGCCTTGCGGAGGGAATAGCTACACTGTTTGTTTCTGGTCACCTTGCCCTGATTAGAAGCAGTTTTGCGTGAATACTGCCATCAATCCACGGTTTCTGGTTTGGGAATGTTTTAATAGACGCTGTGGGTACGACATCACCGATGCACTTGCTAATAGACTCGCTCACCGAATCAGCGTATTCATCAATGTTGTTGTTCGACGCTATGTGGAACATATCCCAGTCCACATGATCGAAGCAATCTTGAAGCGTGGAATCCGATTGGTCGGACCAGCGGTGAACAGACCTGAGCACGGGAGCTTCCTGTTTTAGTTTCTGTCTATAGGCAGGGAGCAACAAAATGGAGTCGTGGTCAGCTTTTCCGAAAGGAGTGCGGGGGAGGGCCTTATATGCGTTGCAGAAGTTAGAATAACAATGATGTAGGGTTTTGCCAGCCCTGGTTGCACAATCGATATGCTGATAGAATTTAGGGAGCCTTGTTTTCAGATTAGCCTTGTTAAAATCCCCAGCTACAATAAATGCAGCCTCAGGATATGTGGTTTCCAGTTTACATAGAGTCAAATGAAGTACGTTCAGGGCCATCGATGTGTCTGCTTGGGGGGATATATGCGGCTGTGATTATAATCGAAGAGAATTCTCTAGGTAGATAATGGAGTCGACATTTGATTGTGAGGAATTCTAAGTCAGGTGAACAGAAGGACTTGAGTTCCTGTATGTTGTTATGATCACACCACGTCTCATTAATCATAAGGCATTACACCCCAGCCCTTCTTCTTCCCAGAAAGATATGATATTCTGTACTTACTTTTATTGGCGTTGTAACTGTATTGTCAAATGTGTTGGCGGATTACAGCTGGATATCCTTGATCTAGAAAATGTGGTAAAAATAAGTAATATCAGATCAAGACTAAAACAAAAAACGCTTTGTAAATTATAGACATTTAATCATAAGACTGGATGGTTTCAAATACTAACGTTAATTAGCTAGCTAGCTAGTTGTTGTTCTTCTCATCAAGACCTTTTAAAATAGGAAGTCAACTTGACTGTTTATACCTAGCATTAGACAACTAGGTAGAAATCGTAGCTAAGACTTGAATGCCTCTCTGATTGATAACGTTAACTAGCTAGGTCAAAGCAATGTATAGCCAGATAATAGTATTTCTAGCTTAGTCATAAATAGCTAACTAGCTAAATAACTGGCTAGGTAGCTAACGTTATAACATTTAGGACATTCAGTACCAGTCAAAAGCTTGGATACATCTACTCATTCAAAAGTTTTTCTTTATTTTTACTATTTTCTACATTGTAGAATAATAGTGAAGACATCAAAACCATGAAATAACACATATGGAATCATGTAATAACCAAAAAGTGTATAACAAATCTAAATACATTTTATATTTCAGATTCTTCAAAGTAGCCACCCTTTGCCTTGATGACAGCTTTGCACACTGTGTTGTATCTTCTGTATAAAAACAGTGTGCAAAGCTGTCATCAAGGCAAAGGGTGGCTACTTTGAAGAATCTGAAATATAAAATGTATTTAGATTTGTTATACACTTTTTTGGTTATTACATGATTCCATATGTGTTCATTCGTAGTTTTGATGTCTTTACTATTAGGTAGAAAACAGTAAAAATAAAGAAAAACCCTTGAACCAGTAGTTGTGTCCAAACTTTTGACTGGTACTGTAAATGTGTTATATTCCTAACCAATTGTGTTTCTTTGCGTTGTTTGTAACTTTAAATAAAAACTTATTTTGTACATAATGTTGCTGCTTATGACCGAAAATAACTTCTGGGCTTCAGAACTGCGATTACTCACCACGGACTGGCAGAATCCTTTTTGTCCTTTAACGAGTCCGACGAGCCCAACGTGAATGATATACTGCTTTCCCGGGAACAGGCCTAGATCCCCGTCATTTGCGTGAAGAGAAGGCGGAGAAAAAGGGGCCAGAGGGCGACTGTCTTCCGAGAATTCATAGGTGACTGAATAAACCCTAACTTCCTTCCATTCTGCTAGCAAACGTGCAATCTTTGGACAATAACATCGATGACCTACATGGATTATTAAACTACCAATGGGACATTCAAAACTGTAATATCTTATGCTTCACAGAGTCGTGGCTGAACGACGACATTATCAACATACAGCTGGCTGTGGTAATACGCTGCACCGGCAGGACAGAACAGCTGCGTCTGGTAAGACAAGGTGTTGCGTACTATGTACTTTGTAAATAACAGCCAGTGCACGATATCTAAAGTTTAGCTCGCCTGAAGTATCTCATGATAAACTGTAGACCACACTATCTACCTAGAGAGTTTTCATCTGTATTTTTTGTAGCGGTCTACATCCCACAACAGACTGATGCTGCCACTAAGACCACACTATCTACCTAGAGAGTTTTCATCTGTATTTTTTGTAGCGGTCTACATACCACAACAGACTGATGCTACCACTAAGACCACACTATCTACCTAGAGAGTTTTCATCTGTATTTTTTGTAGCGGTCTACATACCACAACAGACTGATGCTGCCACTAAGACCACACTATCTACCTAGAGAGTTTTCATCTGTATTTTTTGTAGCGGTCTACATACCACAACAGACTGATGCTACCACTTAGACCCGCACATAATGAGATGTATTTCCCGCCAGAAGCAAACAGGAAAACACTCACCCAGTGGCGGCGCTCCTAGTAGCTGGGAACTTTAAGGCAGGGAAACTTAAATCCGTTTGACCAAATTTCTAATCAGCATATTAAATGTGCAACCAGAGGGGAAAAAAACTCTGGACAACCTTTACTCCACACACAGAGACGCATACAAAGCTCTACCTCGCCCTCCATTTGGCAAATCTGATCATAATTCTATCCTCCTGATTCCTCCTTACAAGCAAAAATTAAAGCAGGAAGCACCAGTGACTCGGTCAATAAAAAAGTGGTCAGATGGAGCAGATGTTAAGCTACAGGACTGTTTTGCTAACACAGACTTGAATATGTTCCGGGATTCTTCCGATAGCATTGAGGAGTACACCACATCAGTCTATGAGTTAATCAATAAGTGCATTGATGACATTTATCAATAAGTGCATCGATGACATCGTCCCCACAGTACATACCCCAACCAGAAGCCATGGATTAGAGGTAACATCTGCACTGAGCTAAAGGCTAGAGCTTCCGCTTTCAAGGAGTGGGACTCTAACCGGGAAGCTTATAAGAAATCCTGTGATGCCCTCCGACGAACCATCAAACAGGCAAAGCATCAATACAGGACTAAGATTGAATCAACTACTGACCCGTAGCCATGAAGTGCTTTGAAACCCTAGACCTACTCCAATTTGCATACCGCCCCAACAGATCCACAGATGATGCAATCTCTACTGCACTTTCCCACCTGTACAAAGGAACACCTATGTGAGAATGCTTGAGCTAAGCACCCTGGGACTTAACATCTCCCTCTGCAACTGGATCATGGACTTCCTGCAGGGTTGACCCCAGGTGGTAAGGGTAGGGAACAACACATCCGCCTCGCTGATAATCAACACTGGGCCCTGCAGGGGAGCGTGCTCAGTCTCCTCCTGTACTCCCTGTTCACTCATGACTGCATGGCCAGGCACGACTCAAACACCATCATCAAGTCTGTTGATGACAACAGTGGTCGGCCTGATCACCGACAATGATGAGACAGCCTATAAGGAGGTCAGAGACCTGGAGACCTGGTCGTGTGTTGCCAACAAGACAACAACCTCTCCCTCAACGTGATCAAGAGAAAGGAGATGATTGTGGACTACAGGAAAAAGAGGACCAAGCACACCCCCATTCTCATTGATGGGGCTGTAGTGGAATAGGTTGAGAGCTTCACATCACCAAACTAACATTGTCCAAACACACTAAGACAGTTGTTAAGAGGGCATGACAAAACCTATTCCCCCTCAGGATACTGAAAAGATTTGTCATGGATCCTCAGATCCTCAAAAGGTTCTACAGCTGCAACATCGAGAGCATCCTGACAGGTTGCATCACTGCCTGGTATGGCCACTGCTCGGCCTCCGACCGCAAGTCACTACAGAGGGTAGTGCGTACGGCCCAGTACATCACTGGGGCCAAGCTTCCTGCCATCCAGGACCTCTGGATGGTGTCCAGGTGTCAGAGGAAGGCCATAAAAATTGTCAAAGACTCCAGTCATCCTAGTCATAGACTGTTCTCTCTGCTATCACACGGCAAGCGGTACCAGAGCACCAAGTCGAGGTCCAAAAGGCTTCTTAACAGCTTCTACCTCCAAGCCATAAGACTGCTGAACAGCTGGGCTACCCAGACCCCTCTTTTACATTGCTGCTCTCTGTTTATAATATATGCATAGTCACTTTAACTCTACCTACTGTTAAGGGATTTTTTTTTTATCAATAATGACTAATTATGTATACATTTCAATCAGGACTGACTAATCAGAATACTATTATGTTACTGTATAGATGTATGAATTTTGTACATATTACCTCAATTACCTCGACTCACCGGTGCCACCGCACATTGACTCTGTACCGGTACCTCATGTATATAGCCTACACATTGACTCTGTACCGGTACCTCATGTATATAGCCTACACATTGACCCGGTGAGTCGAGGTAAGTGAGGTAATATGTACAAAATTCATACATCTATACAGTAACATAATAGTATTCTGATTAGTCAGTCCTGATTGAAATGTATACATAATTAGTCATTATTGATAAAAAAATCCCTTAACAGTAGGTAGAGTTAAAGTGACTATGCATATATTATAAACAGAGAGCAGCAAAAAAGGGGTCTGGGTAGCCCAGCTGTTCAGCAGTCTTATGGCTTGGAGGTAGAAGCTGTTAGAAGCCTTTTGGACCTCGACTTGGTGCTCTGGTACCGCTTGCCGTGTGATACAGAGAGAACAGTCTATGACTAGGATGACTGGAGTCTTTGACAATTTTTATGGCCTTCCTCTGACACCTGGACACCATCCAGAGGTCCTGGATGGCAGGGAAGCTTGGCCCCAGTGATGTACTGGGCCGTACGCACTACCCTCTGTAGTGACTTGCGGTGGAGGCGAGCAGTGGCCATACCAGGCGTGATGCAACCTGTCAGGATGCTCTCGATGTTGCAGTTGTAGAACCTTTTGAGGATCTGAGGATCCATGACAAATCTTTTCAGTATCCTGAGGGGGAATAGGTTTTGTCATGCCCTCTTAACAACTGTCTTAGTGTGTTTGGACAATGTTAGTTTGGTGATGTGAAGCTCTCAACCTATTCCACTACAGCCCCATCAATGAGAATGGGGGTGTGCTTGGTCCTCTTTTTCCTGTAGTCCACAATCATCTCCTTTCTCTTGATCACGTTGAGGGAGAGGTTGTTGTCTTGTTGGCAACACACGACCAGGTCTCCAGGTCTCTGACCTCCTTATAGCTGTCTCATCATTGTCTGGGGTGATCAGGCCGACCACTGTTGTCATCAACAGACTTGATGATGGTGTTTGAGTCGTGCCTGGCCATGCAGTCATGAGTGAACAGGGAGTACAGGAGGAGACTGAGCACGCTCCCCTGCAGGGCCCAGTGTTGATTATCAGCGAGGCGGATGTGTTGTTCCCTACCCTTCCACCACCTGGGTCAATGGCCCTGCAGGAAGTCCATGATCCAGTTGCAGAGGGAGATGTTAAGTCCCAGGGTGCTTAGCTCAAGCATTCTCACATAGGTGTTCCTTTGTACAGGTGGGAAAGTGCAGTAGAGATTGCATCATCTGTGGATCTGTTGGGCGGTATGCAAATTGGAGTAGGTCTAGGGTTTCAAAGCACTTCATGGCTACGGGTCAGTAGTTGATTCAATCTTAGTCCTGTATTGATGCTTTGCCTGTTTGATGGTTCGTGGAGGGCATCACAGGATTTCTTATAAGCTTCCCGGTTTGAGTCCCACTCCTTGAAAGCGGAAGCTCTAGCCTTTAGCTCAGTGCAGATGTTACCTCTAATCCATGGCTTCTGGTTGGGGTATGTACTGTGGGGACGATGTCATCGATGCACTTATTGATAAATGTCATCAATGCACTTATTGATTAACTCATAGACTGATGTGGTGTACTCCTCAATGCTATCGGAAGAATCCCGGAACATATTCAAGTCTGTGTTAGCAAAACAGTCCTGTAGCTTAACATCTGCTCCATCTGACCACTTTTTTATTGACCGAGTCACTGGTGCTTCCTGCTTTAATTTTTGCTTGTAAGGAGGAATCAGGAGGATAGAATTATGATCAGATTTGCCAAATGGAGGGCGAGGTAGAGCTTTGTATGCGTCTCTGTGTGTGGAGTAAAGGTTGTCCAGAGTTTTTTTCCCCTCTGGTTGCACATTTAATATGCTGATTAGAAATTTGGTCAAACGGATTTAAGTTTCCCTGCCTTAAAGTTCCCAGCTACTAGGAGCGCCGCCACTGGGTGAGTGTTTTCCTGTTTGCTTCTGGCGGGAAATACATCTCATTATGTGCGGGTCTAAGTGGCAGCATCAGTCTGTTGTGGTATGTAGACCGCTACAAAAAATACAGATGAAAACTCTCTAGGTAGATAGTGTGGTCTTAGTGGCAGCATCAGTCTGTTGTGGTATGTAGACCGCTACAAAAAATACAGATGAAAACTCTCTAGGTAGATAGTGTGGTCTTAGTGGCAGCATCAGTCTGTTGTGGTATGTAGACCGCTACAAAAAATACAGATGAAAACTCTCTAGGTAGATAGTGTGGTCTTAGTGGCAGCATCAGTCTGTTGTGGGATGTAGACCGCTACAAAAAATACAGATGAAAACTCTCTAGGTAGATAGTGTGGTCTACAGTTTATCATGAGATACTTCAGGCGAGCTAAACTTTAGATATCGTGCACTGGCTGTTATTTACAAAGTACATAGTACGCAACACCTTGTCTTACCAGACGCAGCTGTTCTGTCCTGCCGGTGCAGCGTATTACCACAGCCAGCTGTATGTTGATAATGTCGTGTTCAGCCACGACTCTGTGAAGCATAAGATATTACAGTTTTGAATGTCCCATTGGTAGTTTAATAATCCATGTAGGTCATCGATGTTATTGTCCAAAGATTGCACGTTTGCTAGCAGAATGGAAGGAAGTTAGGTTTATTCAGTCACCTATGAATTCTCGGAAGACAGTCGCCCTCTGGCCCCTTTTTCTCCGCTTCTCTTCACGCAAATGACGGGATCTAGGCCTGTTCCGGGAAAGCAGTATATCATTCACGTTGGGCCTCGCCGGACTCGTTAAAGGACAAAAAGGATTCTGCCAGTCCGTGGTGATGTCGCAGTTCTGAAGCCCAGAAGTTATTTTCGGTCATAAGCAGCAACATTATGTACAAAATAAGTTTTTATTTAAAGTTACAAACAACGCAAAGAAACACAATTGGTTAGGAATATAACACATTTACAGTACCAGTCAAAAGTTTGGACACAACTACTGGTTCAAGGGTTTTTCTTTATTTTTACTTTTTCTACCTAATAAAAGAACATCAAAACTACGAATGAACACATATGGAATCATGTAATAACCAAAAAAGTGTATAACAAATCTAAGCCATTTTATATTTCAGATTCTTCAAAGTAGCCACCTTTGCCTTGATGACAGCTTTGCACTGTTTTTATACAGAAGATACAACAGTGTGCAAAGCTATCATCAAGGCAAAGGGGTGGCTACTTTGAAGAATCTGAAATAAAAATGTATTTAGATTTGTTATACACTTTGGTTATTACATGATTCCATATGTGTTATTTTCATGGTTTTGATGTCTTCACTATTATTCTACAATGTAGAAAATAGTAAAAATAAAGAAAAACTTTTGAATGAGTAGATGTATCAAACTTTTGACTGGTACTGAATGTCCTAAATGTTATAACGTTAGCTACCTAGCCAGTTATTTAGCTAGTTAGCTATTTATGACTAAGCTAGAAATACTATTATCTGGCTATACATTGCTTTGACCTAGCTAGTTAACGTTATCAATCAGAGAGGCATTCAAGTCTTAGCTACGATTTCTACCTAGTTGTCTAATGCTAGGTATAAACAGTCAAGTTGACTTCCTATTTTAAAAGGTCTTGATGAGAAGAACAACAACTAGCTAGCTAGCTAATTAACGTTAGTATTTGAAACCATCCAGTCTTATGATTAAATGTCTATAATTTACAAAGCGTTTTTGTTTTAGTCTTGATCTGATATTACTTATTTTTACCACATTTTCTAGATCAAGGATATCAGCTAATCCGCCAACACATTTGACAATACAGTTACAACGCCAATAAAAGTAAGTACAGAATATCATATCTTTCTGGGAAGAAGAAGGGCTGGGGTGTAATGCCTTATGATTAATGAGACGTGGTGTGATCATAACAACATACAGGAACTCAAGTCTTCTGTTCACCTGACTTAGAATTCCACTCACAATCAAATGTCGACTCCATTATCTACCTAGAGAATTCTCTTGATTATAATCACAGCCGCATATATCCCCCCAAGCAGACACATCGATGGCCCTGAAGCGTACTTCATTTGACTCTATGTAAACTGAAACCACATATCCTGAGGCTGCATTTATTGTAGCTGGGGATTTTAACAAGGCTAATCTGAAAACAAGGCTCCCCTAAATTCTATCAGCATATCGATTGTGCAACCAGGGCTGGCAAAACCCTACATCATTGTTATTCTAACTTCTGCAACGCATATAAGGCCCCTCCCCGCACTCCTTTCGGAAAAGCTGACCACGACTCCATTTTGTTGCTCCCTGCCTATAGACAGAAACTAAAACAGGAAGCTCCCGTGCTCAGGTCTGTTCACCGCTGGTCCGACCAATCGGATTCCACGCTTCAAGATTGCCGATCATGTGGACTGGGATATGTTCCACATAGCGTCGAACAACAACATTGATGAATACGCTGATTCGGTGAGCGAGTCTATTTAGCAAGTGCATCGGTGATGTCGTACCCACAGCGTCTATTAAAACATTCCCAAACCAGAAACCGTGGATTGATGGCAGTATTCACGCAAAACTGCTTCTAATCAGGGCAAGGTGACCAGAAACAAACAGTGTAGCTATTCCTCCGCAAGGCAATCAAACAAGCTAGCATCAGTATAGAGACAAAGTAGAATCGCAATTCAACGGCTCAGATATGAGAGGCATGTGGCAGGGTCTACAGTCAATCACGGACTATAAAGGAAAACCAACCCCATCGCCGACCAGGATGTCTTGCTCCCAGACAGACTAAACAACTTCTTTGCTCGCTTTGAGGACACTACAGTGCCACTTACACGGCCCGCTACCAAAACCTGCGGGCTCTCCTTCACTGCAGCCGACATGAGCAAAACATTTAAACGTGTCAACCCTCGCAAGGCTGCAGGCCCAGGCGGCATCCCCAGCCGCGTTCTCAGAGCATGCGCAGACCAGGTGTGTTTACGGACATATTCAATCAATCCTTATCCCAGTCTGTCCCCACATGCTTGATGAGGGCCACCATTGTTCCTGTTCCCAAGCTAAGGTAACTGAGCTAAATGACTACCGCCTGTCACTCCTCGTCATATAGTTTACATTTACATTTACATTTAAGTCATTTAGCAGACGCTCTTATCCAGAGCGACTTACAAATTGGTGCTTTCACCTTATGACATCCAGTGGAACAGCCACTTTACAATAGTGCATCTAGGTCTTTTAAGGGGGGAGGGGGAGAAGGATTACTTTATCCTATCCTAGGTATTCCTTAAAGAGGTGGGGTTTCAGGTGTCTCCGGAAGGTGGTGATTGACTCCGCTGTCCTGGCGTCGTGAGGGAGTTTGTTCCACCATTGGGGGCCAGAGCAGCGAACAGTTTTGACTGGGCTGAGCGGGAACTGTACTTCCTCAGTGGTAGGGAGGCGAGCAGGCCAGAGGTGGATGAACGCAGTGCCCTTGTTTGGGTGTAGGGCCTGATCAGAGCCTGGAGGTAGTGAGGTGCCGTTCCCTCACAGCTCCGTAGGCAAGCACCATGGTCTTGTAGCGGATGCGAGCTTCAACTGGAAGCCAGTGGAGAGAGCGGAGGAGCGGGGTGACGTGAGAGAACTTGGGAAGGTTGAACACCAGACGGGCTGCGGCGTTCTGGATGAGTTGTAGGGGTTTAATGGCACAGGCAGGGAGCCCAGCCAACAGCGAGTTGCAGTAATCCAGACGGGAGATGACAAGTGCCTGGATTAGGACCTGCGCCGCTTCCTGTGTGAGGCAGGGTCGTACTCTGCGGATGTTGTAGAGCATGAACCTACAGGAACGGGCCACCGCCTTGATGTTATTTGAGAACGACAGGGTGTTGTCCAGGATCACGCCAAGGTTCTTAGCGCTCTGGGACGAGGACACAATGGAGTTGTCAACCGTGATGGCGAGATCATGGAACGGGCAGTCCTTCCCCGGGAGGAAGAGCAGCTCCGTCTTGCCGAGGTTCAGCTTGAGGTGATGATCCGTCATCCACACTGATATGTCTGCCAGACATGCAGAGATGCGATTCGCCACCTGGTCGTCAGAAGGGGGAAAGGAGAAGATTAATTGTGTGTCGTCTGCATAGCAATGATAGGAGAGACCATGTGAGGTTATGACAGAGCCAAGTGACTTGGTGTATAGCGAGAATAGGAGAGGGCCTAGAACAGAGCCCTGGGGGACACCAGTGGTGAGAGCACGTGGTGAGGAGACGGATTCTCGCCACGCCACCTGGTAGGAGCGACCTGTCAGGTAGGACGCAATCCAAGCGTGGGCCGCGCCGGAGATGCCCAACTCGGAGAGGGTGGAGAGGAGGATCTGATGGTTCACAGTATCGAAGGCAGCCGATAGGTCTAGAAGGATGAGAGCAGAGGAGAGAGAGTTAGCTTTAGCAGTGCGGAGCGCTCCGTGATACAGAGAAGAGCAGTCTCAGTTGAATGACTAGTCTTGAAACCTGACTGATTTGGATCAAGAAGGTCATTCTGAGAGAGATAGCGGGAGAGCTGGCCAAGGACGGCACGTTCAAGAGTTTTGGAGAGAAAAGAAAGAAGGGATACTGGTCTGTAGTTGTTGACATCGGAGGGATCGAGTGTAGGTTTTTTCAGAAGGGGTGCAACTCTCGCTCTCTTGAAGACGGGAGGGACGTAGCCAGCGGTCAGGGATGAGTTGATGAGCGAGGTGAGGTAAGGGAGAAGGTCACCGGAGATGGTCTGGAGAAGAGAGGAGGGGATAGGGTCAAGCGGGCAGGTTGTTGGGCGGCCGGCCGTCACAAGACGCGAGATGTCATCTGGAGAGAGAGGGGAGAAAGAGGTCAGAGCACAGGGTAGGGCAGTGTGAGCAGAACCAGCGGTGTCGTTTGACTTAGCAAACGAGGATCGGATGTCGTCGACCTTCTTTTCAAAATGGTTGACGAAGTCATCTGCAGAGAGGGAGGAGGGGGAGGGGGAGGAGGATTCAAGAGGGAGGAGAAGGTGGCAAAGAGCTTCCTAGGGTTAGAGGCAGATGCTTGGAATTTAGAGTGGTAGAAAGTGGCTTTAGCAGCAGAGACAGAGGAGGAAAATGTAGAGAGGAGGGAGTGAAAGGATGCCAGGTCTGCAGGGAGGCGAGTTTTCCTCCATTTCCGCCGGCTGCCCGGAGCCCTGTTCTGTGAGCTCGCAATGAGTCGCCGAGCCACGGAGCGGGAGGGGAGGACCGAGCCGGCCTGGAGGATAGGGGACATAGAGAGTCAAAGGATGCAGAAAGGGAGGAGAGGAGGGTTGAGGAGGCAGAATCAGGAGATAGGTTGGAGAAGGTTTGAGCAGAGGGAAGAGATGATAGGATGGAAGAGGAGAGAGTAGCGGGGGAGAGAGAGCGAAGGTTGGGACGGCGCGATACCATCCGAGTAGGGGCAGTGTGGGAAGTGTTGGATGAGAGCGAGAGGGAAAAGGATACAAGGTAGTGGTCGGAGACTTGGAGGGAGTTGCAATGAGGTTAGTGGAGGAACAGCATCTAGTAAAGATGAGGTCGAGCGTATTGCCTGCCTTGTGAGTAGGGGGGAAGGTGAGAGGGTGAGGTCAAAAGAGGAGAGGAGTGGAAAGAAGGAGGCAGAGAGGAATGAGTCAAAGGTAGACGTGGGGAGGTTAAAGTCGCCCAGAACTGTGAGAGGTGAGCCGTCCTCAGGAAAGGAGCTTATCAAGGCATCAAGCTCATTGATGAACTCTCCGAGGGAACCTGGAGGGCGATAAATGATAAGGATGTTAAGCTTGAAAGGGCTGGTAACTGTGACAGCATGGAATTCAAAGGAGGCGATAGACAGATGGGTAAGGGGAGAAAGAGAGAATGACCACTTGGGAGAGATGAGGATCCCGGTGCCACCACCCCGCTGACCAGAAGCTCTCGGGTGTGCGAGAGCACGTGGGCGGACGAAGAGAGAGCAGTAGGAGTAGCGGTGTTGTCTGTGGTGATCCATGTTTCCGTCAGAGCCAAGAAGTCGAGGGACTGGAGGGAGACATAGGCTGAGATGAACTCTGCCTTGTTGGCCGCAGATCGGCAGTTCCAGAGGCTACCGGAGACCTGGAACTCCACGTGGGTCGTGCGCGCTGGGACCACCAGATTAGGTGGCTGCGGCCATGCGGTGTGGAGCGTTTGTATGGTCTGTGCAGAGAGGAGAGAACAGGGATAGACAGACACATAGTTGACAGGCTAGAGAAGAGGCTACGCTAATGCAGAGGAGATTGGAATGACAAGTGGACTACACGTCTCGAATGTTCAGAAAGTTAAGCTTACGTAGCAAGAATCTAATTGACTAAAATGATTAAAATGATAGAGTACTGCTGGGGTAGGCTAGCTGCGTTGTTGACACTACCCTAATCAAGTCGTACCGTTGAGTGTGAAGTTTCTACAATGCTGCTTATCGGGAGCTAGCTGGCTAGCTAGCAGTGTTGGTTACGTTACGCTGCGTAGGAGAACGACAATAGCTGGCTAGCTAACCTAGAAAATCGCTCTAGACTACACAATTATCTTTGAAACAAAGACGGCTATGTAGCTAGCTATGTAGCTAGCTACGATCAAACAAATCACACCGTTGGGACTGTAATGAAATGAAGTGAAAAAGTGATACTACCTGTGGAGCGACGCGGAATGCGACCGGAATGCGAAAGTTCTATTCAGTAGACGTTGGCTGGCTATTGGCTAGCTAGGAGTGTCTCCTACGTTAAGGACGACAAAAATAGCTGGCTAGCTAACCTCGGTGAATTAAGATAATCACTCTAAGACTACACACTCTAAACTACACAATTATCTTGGATACGAAGACAGCAAAGACAACTATGTAGCTATCTAATACTACACTAATCAAGTCGTTCGGTTGA